>NW_027199054.1:27500-36359 GCF_038502225.1 Cherax quadricarinatus
AGTGTATGTTAGTGGCTCTTGGCTAGCAGGGCCACAGGGTGTTGTATCTTGTCAGGGCTAAGTTTATAGGGCACTGAAGTGCTCTATCAGCAGGGTGTGGCTTGGAGAGCATTATAGTGCCGCTGTCTCTAAGTGTAGTAAGGTTTGGAGAAGGAACGAGAGGCTAGATTTGGAGGGCCTCGGACAGTTGTGAGTGTGAGGTCAGGTTGTGTCTTTGGGGGTCTGTATCTTAATGGGGCTAAGTGTGGAGACAGAATTACCGACAATATATTGGTGAATGGCTTGACAAAGGTCCTGAAGAGCGAAACGTTGCCGCAGTGTGGAGACCCTTGTTGTGACCTTTTTTTTTTTTAAGGGGTGAAAGCAACCCACTCAAGGGGTCATCATCTGAGACCCATGTCAGGAGAACACTAATCCCCTTTCCTGACGAACAAAACACCGGCAGCTCCCTGTCGCTGGATCTAACTGGGAGCGACACTGTTTTATCTTGCCGCCAAATGACTAGAAGTTGGCAGAAAAAAATATTAACCACGTTTTTTTCTGATAGTTTGTGGATTTAGAATAAATCAGTTATTAGTTTTTTTTTTTTTTGGTGCTTAGTGAGCTTAGAAATGTGTTTTAATACTGTGATTTAAAACAACAGTATGGCTGTTTGATGGTTTATTAAGTCGTGGTTCCTAACAATCAGGTGAACCACAAATGCTACCGCTACGACCATCACCCACGACCATAACCACTACCACTATCACCACTATTTCCACACACCAGCACCACCACTCCACTTATCACCACCACCACTACCTCCACTTAATACCACCACCACCGTTACTATCACCACTACAACCACCTTCCCCAACAAAAACCATCACAACAACCTCACCACCACCACTGCCACATACGCCCTTCCCCACCCCAACAAACCACCCCCATCACCTTCCCCACCTCCATCAATGTTTCCTTCATCACAATGCGCATGATAACCATCCTCGTCATCATTATCATGGGCATCATGCCAGGCTGTCACCACCGCCTCCAAGCATATGTGACAGGTAACAAAGAAAGCCTTTTAATTTGTCAGCCATTCGTGGACAAAAAAAGGCATCATACTACTCTGCTAGGATCCGACTGCCCAGCGTCTCCTGAGATATTCTCCCTGACCTTCGCCCCATTCTTAAAAACATTCGCCTGAAATCATCCACGGTAATTCCTCCCAAAAACTTCTCTGATTTGGCTCGAATTCCCCTCCTTCCTCGCCTAAATTTTGAATAAGGGATCGGGGTGTAATCCGAGTGAAAGTAGAGAAGGGAAAAGCGGAGATGGAATTGTATTTGGGAAGGTAAGAGAGAGGAGAGAGGGAAAGGGAGAGGTGGTCAGACCGAAGCCTCAAGCTTACGTTGGAAAACCTGGACAAATATCGCGGAACCAGATCTCTGAGTTGCGTTTATGTCAGTGTGGGCTGTAAGGCTCATTTATATGTCCCCAGCGCTCGCTCGCTGTTTATATACACTCTATTCAAGACCTCAAAATGTATAGAAAAAAAATAGTACACCCGCTTGTCCTAGCTCTCTGTCTCTCTTGAAAGCTAGCTTTTTTTTTCTTCCTCTCTCTTTTACGGAAGGCTAATTCAATCTGAACATGCAAACAATGTCGTTTAAGTTGGGCAATCCGCGAGAAAGGAGAGTGCGGGCCGCGGCCTGTACACAGCTCCTCGGCCAGTGACGTTGATAGATCAAATTGGTTAATTGCCAGGTTTAAACTGGGTGATATACAAGGAACTGGTAATCCACTGTTCACGTCCTCTGTTGTCTCCTTTACGAACCACAGTTCGTTTAACACTGTAAAATAATATCATTATCATTATTCCCAGCGATAATATCTTGAAATAAAATTTTATATATATATATATATATATATATATATAAATATATATATATATATATGTATATATATACATACATATATATATATATATATATGTCGTGCCGAATATGCAAAACTGGTCAATTAGCAAGAACTCATTTAAAATTAAGTCCTTTCTAAAATTTTCTCTTATACGTTTAAAGATATATTTTTTTCATTAATGTTGATGTAAAAATTTATAATTTTGCACCAAAAGGAACTTAGAAAACTTACCTAACCTTATTATAACAAGCGCAATTTATTTTAGCCTAACCCAACTAAATATATTTTAGATTTGTTTACAATAATTTAATACTAAACAAACACAGTGAAATATATTTTTTTCGTTAGGTTCAGAATGATTTTGGCGAAATTATTGCATACACAAATTTTCACTTGTCCTATATGGCAAGATGAGCGTTGCTATTTAAGCCAAGATCGCAAGTTCTGCCTATTCGGCACGACATATATATATATATATATATATATATATATATATATATATATATATATATATATATATACGAACACTGATCTCTGGCTGAAGGAGACTCGAACCTAGGGACAAGGTACACAGTGCTTTACCAATCTACCCACACTGGACAATACCTTGGCGTGTAGCTAGCGCTACACGTTTGATCCAAGGCAGCCAGCTTTCAGGGAGAAGGCTTACAGCTTTTCATCTCATCCCCTGCATGCATCAGCCTTCCTAGAGATATTAACAATGCAAGGAATTCGCAAGAGCAGGCGAAATATACACAAACACTGATCTCTGGCTGAAGGAGACTCGAACCTACGAACCTTGGGACAAGGTACGCAGTGCTTTACCAATCTACCCACACTGGACAATACCTTGGCGTGTAGCTAGTGCTTCGCCTGCTCTTGCGAATTCCTTGCATTGTTAATATCTCTAGGAAGGTTGATGCATGCAGGGGATGAGATGAAAAGCTGTAAGCCTTCTCCCTGAAAGCTGGCTGCCTTGGATCAAACGTGTAGCACTAGCTACACGCCAAGGTATTGTCCAGTGTGGGTAAATTGGTAAAGCACTGGGTACCTTGTCCCAAGGTTCGTATGTTCGAGTCTCCTTCAGCCAGAGATCAGTGTTTGTGTATATTTCGCCTGCTCTTGCGAATTCCTTGCATATATATATATATATATATATATATATATATATATATATATATATATATATATATATATATATATATATATATATATATATATATAAACTTATCACAATATTTACCAAGCATTTCTCTGTTGTCGGTAATAAACAAGCATCACCTGACAAAATAACCACTATTCAACAACCATTTTTTTAAACCCTAAACCACGATTCAATAAACATCATTTGCACACACACACATAACCACTATTTACCAACTATCATTCAACCACCATTTAAACCCCATAACCACTATTTATCAGCCACCTAAAAATTAAACCACCAATTAAACCCATATAAATAGCCCCTCACTGATTAACGACCCTTCAGACATTAAACTCCACAAGGCTAAAGAGCATTTTAAAATGATAAACCATCTTTAAACCCTGTATAACTGGTAATTAAGATTAGTTAATCTTGTTAAATAATTCAAGGTCTCAGAGGGGCCATGAAGGAAGGGGTAGGAGTGCCTTGATGCCAACAGTCCTTCCCACAGACACAGCCAACAGCCCTTCCCACAGACACAGCCAACAGCCATTCCCACAGACACAGCCAATAGCCCCTCCCACAAACTTAGCCAACAGTCCCTCGCACAGACACAGCCAACAGCCCCTCCTGCAGACATAGACAACCGCTTTTTCCACAGACGTTACCAACAGCTCCTCCCACAAACAGAGCCAGCAGCCCCTCTTGCAGACATAGTCAACAGCCCTTCCCACAGATACAGCCAACACCCTTTTCCAAAGACACAACCAACAGCTCCTCCCATAGACAACCAACAGCCTTCCACATCTCATCACAACAGAGACCCTAATTTCTTTTGTATTAAGATGTGCCAGACCAATGCCTCACATCCCCAGAGTAACTCCCCCTCAAGACACTGCCAAATCCGCTGACCTCCTGGGAAAAGCCAATGATGCCACATTAATCATTGGTTCTGGCACAATTTGTTTCTGTTTGGTCATGCATGTCTCTTTGTTCCACCCAGAAGGGATTTATCCCTCCTGGGTGGGAATTTCTCCATATATGAAAACACTCACGTGGAAAATATAATGAAAAAACACCTCTCAGATCACTATAAATTCCCAGCCAAATTAGCAAGAAAACAGATGAGGGGAAATATACACAAACAAACCGAACATAATACTAATTAATGGTCCTAAGTCGGACCGAAACGTCGTCAAAAGTTTCTTACTCCTACGTATTGGTTATTTATGTACTGTTCCAGTCCCGGTATTTTGATTTATTATTCCTTAAAAGAGGGAAATACTAGATGATCAGTAAGGATACCATCGCTCCTAGGGATCCCACTACAAGACCAGCGCTACAGGACAAGCACCCACCCAGAGCTCGAAACAATAACATTGACCTTACTGACAGTGCCATGGGAAGAGAACCTTTAACCCTTCAAGATTCAGATGTGTGTATAAAGCTGCTGTATCATTCCCACCGGGCTCAGCAGGTGGGTTCAAACGTTGAAGGCTAGTGCTCAATCCACCATGGGGTGATGCATAAGGGAGCCTCCTGTGTTAACTCACCAGATGACGTAATGTGTGCCTGGCTGGTGGTGGCACTCCTGAGACCTTGAGGCCCTAAGGAAAAAGAATGGAGGAATCAGAACCATTGCTGATGGCCACTCCCTCCGCTGTCTTGTTTCAAGAGCCACTGTGAGATTTTTTAAGTCGTTGTGCACCAGAGTGCTGAAAGCAATGGGGGCAGGTTTTATCTTTTCACAACACAAGGTGCAGCATCTTTTCTAAGTTAAAATCATTAGTAAAAAAAAGCAGCTTAATCTGGGCTTTTTAATTTGCTAAATTAGCACACTGGCCTGTGAGCTTTTGAGCTCACCTACTATGGGTTCAAGACCCCAACCGTTCTGTGATTAGATGAGCAATGTTTACCTGTCATAGGTTGCTACCTCAACAAATCTGAGAGTTCAAAATCTCACAGGCCAGTATGCTAACTTCACAAATTAAAAAGCCCTGATTAAGCTGTTTTTTACTAATGATTTTTAACTTAGAAGGGATGCTGCACTTTGTGTTTTTAAAGAATAAAAGTCACAACACCATGGCTGGAAAAACTCACCAAAAAACAGCATTTGGTGAAGCTCCTTTCGTAAGCGAAGGTCCGTGTTGGACTGTGCTGTTCGTGAACATTTCCCTCCCCTCTATGCATTCATCTCATTGTGTTATAGTGGTATCTCAGTATTTTCATTTAGTGTACGCGAAATTGATTTGCACCCTCTCCTTTTTTGCTCAGTCATTAACTAAACCACAGGAAGACTGTCAAGTGAGTTCAACAGACCACGGTACGGGTGGTGTTAGAACCCATGGTAAGTAAGTCTAACCCCACTCGTACCGTGGTTCGTTTGCAATCGTGTTATTAGGATTTCGTGAGTCGTGAGCTCAACGTCTGGCTCTTGGATAACGGCACTCTAGCTGGCACTGTACAGTTCCAGATAGAAATCATAAGTGCTGTTCCTAAACTCTTTCAAATGTGCAGTAGTATATGTAGTTTCATCCAGCCAACAGATTAATCACTAAATCATGGTCACCTTGGCAAGAGCTCATTCCACTGACCAGCAGACAGTACTTTCCTTGGGGCTGTTCTTAATTTCAACGCCATCGACCTGATTCCAGAGGGGAAGGAAAAGAATCTCCGATCTCCCGAAGATGGAAGTCTGAATGGAGACAGTGATGTACTACATAATACCTTTTACCTTCTCTCCGGATGTCTGTTCCTATTATAATTCACCGATTTCTTACGATTCTCCACAGCCATCGACAATCCCAGACTAAAGCGACGTGACAGCCTTCTAAGGTTCACATAAGAAATTGTTCTCAGCCTTTTCTCTGATGATAAACAATGAAAGTTAGTCCCACTTTAAATAACCGGGATTATGTACAGCCTCCCAAGTTGCCCTGTTAAGTCTACTTGTCTTCGTCAAATGACGCAGTAAAGCAAATTATAGCAGAGGAGCTGGGTAATTTAACAGAAGTGTGTGACTCCAGCTCTACTAGGGCCATTATATCGACTGACTCTCACGGCTGCACCAAACAATCCAAGAAGAGTTGGATTGTTTGAGTTGGAGTTGGATGAAAATTGTTTACCTTTTTTTGTTCATATGTTCATGATGTAACTGCCTATTTGAATTTGCGATGACGTGAGCTCCAGTTCTCGGTCCCGCCTCTTAAATTTCCACTGCCTGATTTTTTTTTTTGGGTGGGCCACTGCAGGAAGGTTGTATACAGATATAATCGTGGCCGCCACGTTCAACATGGAGTTTCAATAGTTCAACTGGAGTTCAACACGTTCAACATGGAGTTTCAATAGTTCAACTGGAGTTTCAATAGTTCTTGTTTCAGCAATGGGCGTATTTCAACCCACAGACTCTCCTTATTCCATTGGTTTTCCGCTTTGTTGCTCTTATTCAGTGTATTTGCATCAAGATGGAAGCTGACCAATAGTGTCTGCATGGTTTAAGCTGTGGACGTTCCATGGGATGGCATCACAAGATAGCGAAGTCGAAGGCATCACCAAGAGAAGTCTCGCTATTACTCCCTTGAGCCTTTCTGAAAGAGAATCCCGATCCCAGCTATCCAGTAATCCTGGTAATCCTGCTACCACACCAATGGGATCACAATCTATCTTTGGAAGAGGAGCTGACAACTGCTGTGGAGGTATACCTGCATATCCACTCTGGCTGACACATATATTCCTCTCAGTGTTGGGCAACAGAGAGGTGCTGCTGATCACAGGGAACAAACTGCACTCAACAAGCATCGATCTTTGTATCATCGAAACCACTATGTTCGGGTAGTCTCGGAGACTCTTGGACCCCTGGAGCAAATGAGCAACGTGTTTCCTCAGTGAAACGAGTGAGGAAACACGAGCCAAGAGTTGTCACCTTCCTGTTCCAGCGTCTCGGTGTGGCCATCTAAAGAGGGAAAGCCTGCTGCATTCTCGGTTCAACTCCAGCTTCCGAGAGGCTAGAGGAGATTCATAGTCATACATAAAATATTGTTCGGATGTGTATATGACTGGGCTAATAAAATAAATTCTGATCTCTTAAAAAAAAACCTATAGACATTTCAAGTCCAGCGTCCATCCATCGAATAATTTGGTCAACTTATCCAAGTCGTCCTGTAGCAATGATTTACAGTTCATATTAATGCTTATTTCACTTAATATTTTTGCATCATTCATATTCATGAAGGTTTTGTTCGATCTGGTAAGTCATTAACATCAAATGAAAAAAATTATGGGGACAAATGCAGATCCTTGTGGCATCCCACTGATGATGCCGTCCCCAGATTTTCCATTTTTTCTGTGTTTACTTATTATTATTATTATTATTATTATTATTATTATTATTATTATTATTATTATCATGATCTTGATCATCATTATCATCATGATCATCATGATCATCATTATGATCATCATGATGATCATCATCATTATCATGATCATCATTATCATCATGATCATCATCATTATGATCATCATGATCATGATCATGATCATCATCATGATCATCATGATCATCATCATCATTATTATTATTATGATCATGATCATCATTATCATCATGATCATCATTATGATCATCATGATCATGATCATTATCATCATGATCATCATCATCATCATCATCATCATTATTATTATTATGATCATGATCATCATTATCATCATTATGATCATCATGATCATGATCATGATCATCATCATGATCATCATGATCATCATCATCATTATTATTATTATGATCATGATCATCATTATCATTATTATGATCATCATGATCATGATCATGATCATCATCATCATCATTATGATCATCATGATCATGATCATGATCATCATCATGATCATCATGATCATCATCATCATTATTATTATTATGATCATGATCATCATTATCATCATGATCATCATTATGATCATCATGATCATGATCATTATCATCATGATGATCATCATTATTATTATTATTATTATTATTATTATTATTATTATTATTATTATTATATTTGATTTTGTATTCTTGTACATTGTACTTAACAATTTAGTCGTTCATGGATGGTAATGACATCAGAGTTGATTTGTTTCTTCTTTGTAGACTGGTGTTACTAGTCTCTCTCTCTCTCTCTCTCTCTCTCTCTCTCTCTCTCTCTCTCTCTCTCTCTCTCTCTCTCTCTCTTGACAACGTGGAAAAATGGGCCACTATGAAGCTGCCAATTTCAAGGTTGTAATGGGAATCCCTGAGATGACTGGGTGCCTGTGTATTGTTACGTAGGGTTAAACGGGGTTACGAACGGGGTTACGAACGGGGTTACGAACGGGGTTACGAACGGGGTTACGAACGGGGTTACGAACGGGGTTACGAACGGGGTCAGGGGGGAAGTTAGTACACAGCGACTCTGAGCTGCGCTCCTCTGATGGGAATAAACAGAACGGTCCCAATTTCAACAGTAAACGTCCCGGAGTTGTGACTAATTGGGTGATGAAGCCTATTAATGTGCCGTAATAATCGAAATTGTGTTCGTAATTGCAGAGGATAAAAACGCACACACACACACACACACACACACACACACACACACACACACACACACACACACACACACACACACACACACACACACACACACACACACACGGCAAGATAAACACATTTAAAACAGCTAACAAGGACATGCTAGAAGCCGTTTGTCTAGATGAGGGTTGAGTTCTTCCCCCCCCACCCCCCCCCCCCCCCATTGGCCCCCCCTTCCCCCCCTCCCTCTCCG
>NW_027199055.1:0-2500 GCF_038502225.1 Cherax quadricarinatus
CTTTCGATTTCATTTATGGCTTTTAGTTCTTCCCGTGATTCCCGACTCCTATAAGATTCCTTTAGCTTAAGTTCGATGCTTACTATTTCTCTGATCAGTGTCTCCCTACGCCTTTCAGATATATTGACCTCTTTTAGCCGCTCTGTTCTTTTCCGTCGCCTGTAAAGGGAGCGCCTGTCCCTTTCTATTTTACATCTACTCCTCCTTTTTCTTAGAGGAATAAGCCTTGTGCATACATCGAGCGCCACCGAGTTAATCTGTTCTAGGCATAAGTTGGGGTCTGTGTTGCTTAGTGTATCTTCCCAGCTTATATCAGTTAGGATTTGGTTTACTTGGTCCCACTTTGTTTCTGTTATTGAAGTTGAATTTGTGAATGCTCCCTCGTGACTAATCTCATTATGTCGTGCCGAATATGTAAAACTGGTCAATTAGCAAGAACTCATTTAAAATTAAGTCCATTCTAAAATTTTCTCTTATACGTTTAAAGATATATTTTTTCATTAATGTTAATGCAAAAATTTATAATTTTGCACAAAAAAGAATCTTAGAAAACTTACCTAACCTTATTATAACAAGAACAATTTATTTTAGCATAATCCAACTAAATATATTTTAGATGTTTAGAATAATTTAATGCTAAACAAACACAATGAAATATATTTTTTTCGTTAGGTTCAGAATGACTTTGGCGAAATTACTGCATACACAAATTTTCACTTGTCCTATATGCCAGGATGAGCGTTGCTATTTAAGCCAAGATGACAAGTTCTGCCTATTCGGCACGACATATATATATATATATATATATATATATATATATATATATATATATATATATTTATATATATATATATATATATATATATATATATATATATATATATATATATATATATATAGGTAGTAGGTTGGTAGATAGCAACCACCCAGGGAAGTACTACCGTCCTGCCAGATGACTGTGAAACAGAAACCTGTAACTGTTTTGCATGATGGTAGGATTGCTGGTGTCTTTTTCTGTCTCATAAACACGCTAGATAACAGGGATATCTTGCTACTCCAACTTTCACTTTGGTCACACTTCACAGACATGCACATGCACATATATATACATCTAGGGTGGAAAAGAATCTTTCATCCGTAAGCCATGCGTGTCGTATGAGGCGACTAAAATGCCGGGAGCAATGGGCTAGTAACCCCTTCTCCTGTAGACATTTACTAAACAAGAGAAGAAGAAAAACTTTATAAAACTGGGATGCTTAAATGTGCGTGGATGTAGTGCGGATGACAAGAAACAGATGATTGCTGATGTTATGAATGAAAAGAAGTTGGATGTCCTGGCCCTAAGCGAAACAAAGCTGAAGGGGGTAGGGGAGTTTCGGTGGGGGGAAATAAATGGGATTAAATCTGGAGTATCTGAGAGAGTTAGAGCAAAGGAAGGGGTAGCAGTAATGTTGAATGATCAGTTATGGAAGGAGAAAAGAGAATATGAATGTGGAAATGCAAGAATTATGTGGATTAAAGTAAAGGTTGGATGCGAGAAGTGGGTCATAATAAGCGTGTATGCACATGGAGAAGAGAGGAATGCAGAGGAGAGAGAGAGATTTTGGGAGGTGTTAAGTGAATGTATAGGAGCCTTTGAACCAAGTGAGAGAGTAATTGTGGTAGGGGACCTGAATGCTAAAGTAGGAGAAACTTGGGGTGCCAGGTGTAAATGATAATGGGAGCCCTTTGATTCAACTTTGTATAGAAAGGGGTTTAGTTATAGGTAATACATATTTTAAGAAAAAGAGGATAAATAAGTATACAAGATATGATGTAGAGCGAAATGACAGTAGTTTGTTGCATTATGTATTGGTAGATAAAAGACTGTTGAGTAGACTTCAGGATGTACATGTTTATAGAGGGGTCACAGATATATCAGATCACTTTCTAGTTGTAGCTACACTGAGAGTAAAAGATAGATGGGATACAAGGAGAATAGAAGCATCAGGGAAGAGAGAGGTGAAGGTTTATAAACTAAAAGAGGAGGCAGTTAGGGTAAGATATAAACAGCTATTGGAGGATAGATGGGCTAATGAGAGCATAGGCAATGGGGTCGAAGAGGTATGGGGTAGGTTTAAAAATGTAGTGTTGGAGTGTTCAGCAGAAGTTTGTGGTTACAGGAAAGTGGGTGCGGGAGGGAAGAGGAGCGATTGGTGGAATGATGATGTAAAGAGAGTAGTAAGGGAGGAAAAGTTAGCATATGAGAAGTTTTTACAAAGTAGAAGTGATGCAAGGAGGGGAGAGTATATGGAGAAAAAGAGAGTGGTTAAGAGAGTGGTGAAGCAATGTAAAAAGAGAGCAAATGAGAGAGTGGGTGAGATGTTATCAACAAATTTTGTTGAAAATAAGAAAAAGTTTTGGAGTGAGATTAACAAGTTAAGGAAGCCTAGAGAACAAATGGATTTGTCAGTCAAAAATAGGAGAGGAGAGTTATTAAATGGAGAGTTAGAGGTATTGG
>NW_027199055.1:7500-36335 GCF_038502225.1 Cherax quadricarinatus
CAAGATGTGGAAAAGGGACACCAATGTACAGTTCCAGACATTAATTAGAGGAAACGTTTTGCTCCGAGTGGTTTCTTCCGTCCTTATAACTGAAGTAGCCACTAGTGGCGAAACGTTTCCTCAAATATCTTGAACTGTACATGTGTCTTTTTCCATATACCAAGACTTACACATCTCATGTTTTCCTAGCGTGTGTCACACCAGTACGAGATGCGCTTCCTTCAAAAGGAATTGAAGGAGATGGGGGTTACTTGATGCCAGAGAGCGGCTCCTGACCGAAGGTATTGTATCTACCCTCATCTCTGGGCAAAAGGAATTGAAGGAGATGGAGGTTACTTGATGCCAGAGAGCGGCTCCTGACCGAAGGTATTGTATCTACCCTCATCCCTGGGCAAAAGGAATTGAAGGAGATGGGGGTTACTTGATACCAGAGAGCGGCTCCTGACCGAAGGTATTGTATCTACCCTCATCCCTGGGCAAAAGGAATTGAAGGAGATGGGGGTTACTTGATGCCAGAGAGCGGCTCCTGACCGAAGGTATTGTATCTACCCTCATCCCTGGGCAAAAGGAATTGAAGGAGATGGGGGTTACTTGATGCCAGAGAGCGGCTCCTGACCGAAGGTATTGTATCTACCCTCATCCCTGGGCAAAAGGAATTGAAGGAGATGGGGGTTACTTGATGCCAGAGAGCGGCTCCTGACCGAAGGTATTGTATCTACCCTCATCCCTGGGCAAAAGGAATTGAAGGAGATGGGGGTTACTTGATGCCAGAGAGCGGCTCCTGACCGAAGGTATTGTATCTACCCTCATCCCTGGGCAAAAGGAATTGAAGGAGATGGGGGTTACTTGATGCCAGAGAGCGGCTCCTGACCGAAGGTATTGTATCTACCCTCATCCCTGGGAGCTGAGGAAGGTCCTCTGCGACTTGGACTCCAGCAACTGATTCGTCACGGTCACTGTTGGGTTGAAATCCACCCTTAAGATAGTGGATTGGCTGTCGTACGTTAGTCACACTTTTCAGGTGATGCCGGTCAAGGATTCTTAAACCAAAGAAATGGATATACTCTTCCATGGATCATATCGAATTGCATCTTATCCCCCAGTTCGCTGTGATTAATGAAATAAAAAATAATAAATATAAATGATGATAATGACGACGACTACAACAACGGAGAAGAAGAAAAGAAAAAGATCAACAACAACATGGAAAAATGAAGAAGAACAGAAAAATGAACATATCTCGCAGTAATAAGTGTGTGTTTCCTTCTCAGCATAAAATAATAACATACGTTTATTCATCTATCCTGTGCAAAGCTTAATTAAGATATCAGACATTAACAATACAGTGATTTACCAATCCCTGAATGAACTGTTTGGATCTATCTCTAAATGGTTGGATGTCTGAGCAATAAAATAAAATCATCTGGTGAATAGCTCCTGTGTCTGTCCACATGCACACTTTATTTTCCCGTGACTGGTCACTCCATACAACGTGAGGTACAAGATACTCTATAACCTTAGTCTAATAGTGACGTCTTGTAGTCTGCCAACCTTGTCACTTCCTCTGTATACTTGTTAAAGTTGACATATTTCACAGTGATGGGAACTGGATCTGTTAATTCTGTCTAACTCGTTTGCTAATTCATTTCCATAACTGGCACTTAAATTTCTTTTTGAGAATCCAGAATTACACTACATAGTTTCTTCATTGTTAGTTCAGCCTGAGCATGTACTTTACTATGCTCCCGGAGGTATCGGTGAAAAGGAATGAACAAAAACTTAATATTAATTCCTTTGTCAATAAATAGTTCATGTCTGAGTATATTATACACGAGTTTGTTACAGTCCTCAGGGTGCTTAGTACAAGTAATAATAGAAAATTATACGCAATTAAATTGTCCGTAGTTTGCCGGCCATTATGGTGCACCCTGCTGTTTGTGTAGCGTGACTGTAAGCTCTCTATATCAAGGCTATCAAAACCTCTTATTTAAAAAAAAAATCTATCTAAATCGTGGATAATTTTCGGACAAATGCTTGTATGTGCCCACGGAAATTTTGAACTGCAAAATTGTAATTATAAATTTTATATATTATAATTATTAAACCATTATAATTAGGTAATCCCGAAGGGGGACATTTAAAGCTGAATAAACTTTTTCCGTTTTTCTTAATACAACTTATCGTTTTTATTTCGCTCATAACTCGAGAACACCTGATTCGATCGACTTCAACTTTTCAGTGCTTGTGTACGATAACGAGGATTAAATTCTTGGAATAATTGGGATTCCTGGTAGTTTAGCGCTTAGGTTTTATTATAATAATTGGAGTAATTGGCATGTGCAGCTGGAATAATCCTGGAAAAGTTCAAATAACTTGTAAAATCCTTCTAAAATTCCATTCTCCATGACTCAGTTTGCTCAGTTTATCCAGATCATCTTGTAAAAAATTAAAACAATTCTTATTATTTTAAATACCTTATTGCATAATCTGCAATTTTATTCAAATAATTTCTTATTGCATCTGACAAATCGTTTATATAAAAAAAAGTATTAAAGAAAATAAAGATCCTTGTGGCACCCCACTTTTAACGTCTTCCCACAGTCATTTTTGCTTTCAAAGCTGTTTACATTTTTCTCTCAGACAAAAAGTTTCTCATCCATTGTAATAATGTACCATTTAATCCTCTTACATTACGCAGTTTCCAGATTTGTCTTTCAGGGGAAACTCTATCAAAGTTTTTCTCAAGGTCTAGGTACATCCTGTCTGCCTATCCACTTCTTTCTTAAACAAGAAATCCGCAGCTCTGTTATAATGAGCTAAAAGATTCAAATACATGAATTTTCAGATCGGAAATCGAATTGTTTTCCAATTAATATACTTTTATTCTCTAGCTTAAAGAGTCAGCTCTTTCTCCTTTATAAATATCGGTATAAAGTGTGATGTCATCTTCCATTTGTCTACAAATTTCCCATTTTGTAGTGGTGTCCCATCTGTTCCAGTTGCTTTTATGTATCAGCACTTAATAATAATAGTTCTATTTCCTCATCTGTTAATAAAATATCCTTAAATTCAGCCATCTGTCTGAGATTAAAATTAATTGAAAACATCTTTTTTTTGAACGCACTTTGCAACGTTCTATATAATACTTCACATATTTCCTCCTTCAGTGATTCTTGCCGTCGTTGTTCAGTCTTTCTATTCTGTCTTTATCGTTAATATTCTTTTTACAGACTTAAAAAATTTGGTTCTACATTGCCTTTATCTACTGTTTTCTGCATTTGATGTTATGTGTTATGTTCTGTGTTCGATGCTTTGTGTTTGATACCATGTGTGTGATGCCCTATGTAATATGTATGTGATGTTCTGTGTGCGATGCCCTGTGTATGATAACCCTTATATTATCTGCATGATTTTGTGTATAATATCTATATGATCGACCCAGATGCACCAATGGGATGTCCAATGTGACTTTTCTACATGATGCCCTTTTATGGTATCCTGTATACAAATCATGATTATTATAGCTTGTATCCATGTATTTTGATTCTCTGCCTGTATTTGCACAGGTCGTATCATAGCTCCTGGTTCTGCCTCTTAATTACTATCGGCTTGATCCTCGCCTCCAGGGCTCAGTCATATTTTCTCTTGAAAATGTGAATGGTACATGTCTACACCGCTACTACGCTATTTTCCTTGTTAATATCCTGAGGCTGAGAAACTTATTCTCAAATGTCCCCGTGGCTCGTCGTTGTCTTTATCTGTCATCTGATGACGAATTAAACACTAAAGTAACACTACGGTATCAAACAAGTGGCTTACTCAGTCCAATACAGAGAAGAATTGTTGAGGCAGTGAGTCCTTCAGCCTCGAGTCGATGTGATCAGTCCATCAATCTTGATACGAGTATAGTATATATGCGGAGAAGCTTATATACTGTAGACAGGTGAGGTGAAGCAATCGAAGGTGGTGTCACCCTGGATAAATCCACAGGTTGAAGTAGGTCATGCCTATGAGTAAGGTAAGCATAGAATTCCTTGTGTCTAGGTTCCAAATTGATGTGTCTGACATATGTCTACCATGATTTCCTTTCCTCGCATCTTAATAGTTTGCCCTCATTCATTCTATCTAGTTTCCTAAGTATTTAGTGTGTCATCATTATGACCTCACTGACCCTCTCTTCTAGTGTTGGAAGAGGTAATTTCTTCATTGTCCGACTGCCTTCCTTCCTTCCGGTACCAATCTCGTCACGATCCTTTTGATCTTCAGATTCTTTATGTACCTCATAAAGAGAGGGCCCCATGCTGGCGCCTGTTTATGATGATCTTTGTATGATCTGTGGATGATGCTCATTGTATATCTTCTGTGTGAGGTCATGTATACCTTGTCCTCTTTATGGTGTTTTTAACTTTTTTCCCACACCCTCCTCGCTTCTTCCTCATGCTTTCCTCTCCTTCCCCAGTCTCCCTCTCTCCTTCCTACCTACTTCTCTCGTTTCTCCCTCACCCTTCATCACACCTTCCCTGCATCATGCTTCACCAAACATTAATCACCCTCCTTCCCTTCTTTCTAGCTAACTCTTCCTCATTCTCCATCCTTTTGCATTTATCCTCCCTTTACTAAAGAGGGTAGAACTGAGTTTAGCGATGATAATTGCTGAGTACTTGCAGTGTACGCAGCTATTAAGTGAATCCTCGGTATTCAGTGTGAAGCTTCACGTTATCCTCACTTTTCTGAAACTGAGTGCTAGCTTTAGTAAATTGCAGTTTCATGAATACTTGCACTGAAAGAAAACAATATTGACCTTACCTACCTTTCTACCTACCTACCTACCTACCTACCTACCCTGTGGTTCAAAAGATCCATGAATTATTAAATTGTATCTACTCCTTTCACAAGGATCAGGAGTTCTCTAGTTGGAGTCCCGAGTAATGAAATGACGAATGCTGAAGTGAAGGCTGCTATAGCTGACTTTTGTCTGTGACCTTATGGATCACATTGGATCACATACGTTTTAAAGCCTTTTGGAAATACCATACCCAGTAGACCCTGCAAGCTAGTAGCAAACTGTCACAGTTTCTGGCAAAAAGCGATTTTTTTTAAAAATTCCCTGCCCCAAAAATTCACTATTTGCATGTAATTCTCTAGGTTTGGAACTTGCACTTTTACTAAAGGGAACGCTTAGAGTTAAACCTCTACCCTCAAAGCAGCTTGTGGCTGGCCACTTACTACTGTGCTGTTTACGATTTTAGATTTATTGAATTCATTGAGATTTATATATTCACGAGGATTCAGCTTGGAATCTTTATAAAATTTTAAGATATGGTCACCTTTTCTTCTTTCTCACTCTCCCTCTTTTCTTGCTTCCCCCCCCCCCTCCCTCCCTTCTCTACGCTTCTTCCATCCTCCTCCTTTAGTTTCTCGTTCTTCTCTCACGTTTTTCTATTCCTGTTTATCTCCTCTTTCATTCTTTGTTGCTTTCTTCCCTTCACTTCCCGCACGCTCTTCTTCCTCTCTATATGTCTATTCTTCCTCATTCTTTTTCTCTTCTCCTTCCTTCCGTCTTAGCCTCCTCCCGTCCCACCTTCCCTTCCTACCACACACTGCTGTCTTCAGCATAATTGATCGCAGTTCATAACATGGAGTAATAACTTCTCCCTACAGCAACACCGTAATCTCTTCCCTTACCCCTCACCTATCACCACTTCCTTCACCTCACCCCTCCCCTCTTCCCTCACCTCACCCATCACCACTTCTTTCACCTCACCCCTCACCTCTTCCCTCACCCCTCACCTCTTTCCTCACCTCACCCCTCCCCTCACCTCTTCCCTCACCTCTTCCCTCACCTCTTTCCTCACCTCACCTATCACCTCTTCATTCACCTCAACCCTTATCTCTTCCCACGCATTTCCCTCGCCCCTTTTTTCTTCCCTCTTGCCTCACCCCTCACCTCGTCCTGTACTCTTCAAGTCTTCTCTCACCCACCACCTCAACTCTTCCCGCACCCTACGCTTCTTTCCTTAACCATCACCTCTTCTCTCACCCCTCACCCCCGGTCTCTTCCCTCACTCATCAACCTCATTGCCTCCCTCACTCTCATTTCTTCTTCCCTTACCCCTCACCTCTTCCTTAAACTCTCACTACTTTACTCACCCCTCACCTCCAATACCTATCACTTCTCCCTTACCCTCATCACTGTCTTTCCCATTATAATCTCCTCTTCCCTCTTTCTTCCTTTTTCCTAGATCTCTTTCTCTCCCTTATTTCCCTCTCATCTATATCATCTTCCATTGTTTATCCTTTTTCTCTTCTTTCTCTTTCTATAATACTTTTTTTTCTGACTTTTAATTATTTTCCCCTCATTCCCTTACCTTCCCCTTCCCTTTCTCTCCCCCCCCCCCATTTATTAGCTCAACTCACGTTAAAACTCTTTTTCTCTGGTGTCTTCCTCTCTCCACTTCGCTGTAACCACAAACACCACTGGGCAGTCTGTTCCAGTATTTTATTCCTGTTGGTACAAAATATTTGTGTGTGTGTGTGTGTGTGTGTGTGTGTGTGTGTGTGTACTCACCTATTTGTACTCGCCTATTTGTGGTTGCAGGGGTCGAGTCCTAGCTCCTGGCCCCGCCTCTTCACCGGTTGCTACTAGGCCCTCTCTCTCCACGCTCCATGAGCTTTATCAAACCTCGTCTTAAAACTGTGTATGGTTCCTGCCTCCACTACGTCATTTTCTAGGCTATTCCACTGCCTTACAACTCTATGACTGAAGAAATACTTCCTACTATCTCTCTGACTCATTTGTGTCTTCAACTTCCAATTGTGGCCTCTTGTTTCTGTGTCCCCTCCCTGGAACATCCTGTCTTTGTCCACCTTGTCTATTCCACGCAGTATTTTATATGTCGTTATCATGTGTCCCCTGACCCTCCTGTCCTCCAGTGTCGTCAGGCCGATTTCCCTTAATCTTTCTTCATGTGTGTGTGTGTGTGTGTGTGTGTGTGTGTGTGTGTGTGTGTGTGTGTGTGTGTGTGTGTGTGTGTGTGTGTGTGTGTAATGCATCTCCTCGCCAGTAGTACGATCGCTTTCTTTCGTCTCCTGGATTCGCCTTGCAGTTCAGATTGCTCTCCATGTATTTTAAAGGTTTGAGATTCCGTAGTCTTTATTAGTTAATAAAGATTAGGTTTAGTTCTTTGATTCTTTCTTATATTTAATTTCTTAGAGTACCGGCTTTTTCGACCAAGCCAGGCTGTCGTTCGTACTGCGGCCAGCAGTAACAACCTGGTTGATCAGGCCCTGATCCACCGGGAGGCGTGTCAGAGACTGGGCCGCGGAGGCGTTGACCCCCGGAACACCCCTATGCAGACTCCAGATAGACAGGTTTCCTTCATATTTTACATTAAAGATTAAAGTTAACCGGCTTCTTCGGTGTGATTTGTTACTATTAATTTACAAAACTGCTTCTCGTTTTGATTTTTTTTTTAATATGAATCTCGGCTATGTTGCTTTGTTTCTCACAGCTATGTTGCTTTGTTTCTCACAGCTATGTTGCTTTGTTTCTCACAGCTATGTTGCTTTGTTTCTCACAGCTATGTTGCTTTGTTTCTCACAGCTATGTTGCTTTGTTTCTCATAGCTATGTTGCTTTGTTTCTCACAGCTATGTTGCTTTGTTTCTCATAGCTATGTTGCTTTGTTTCTCACAGCTATGTTGCTTTGTTTCTCACAGCTATGTTGCTTTGCTTCTCACAGCTATGTTGCTTTGCTTCTCACAGCTATGTTGCTTTGCTTCTCACAGCTATGTTGCTTTGCTTCTCACAGCTATGTTGCTTTGCTTCTCACAGCTATGTTGCTTTGCTTCTCACAGCTATGTTGCTTTGCTTCTCACAGCTATGTTGCTTTGCTTCTCACAGCTATGTTGCTTTGTTTCTCACAGCTATGTTGCTTTGTTTCTCACAGCTATGTTGCTTTGTTTCTCACAGCTATGTTGCTTTGCTTCTCACAGCTATGTTGCTTTGTTTCTCACAGCTATGTTGCTTTGTTTCTCACAGCTATGTTGCTTTGCTTCTCACAGCTATGTTGCTTTGTTTCTCACAGCTATGTTGCTTTGTTTCTCACAGCTATGTTGCTTTGCTTCTCATAGCTATGTTGCTTTGCTTCTCACAGCTATGTTGCTTTGCTTCTCACAGCTATGTTGCTTTGCTTCTCACAGCTATGTTGCTTTGTTTCTCACAGCTATGTTGCTTTGTTTCTCACAGCTATGTTGCTTTGCTTCTCACAGCTATGTTGCTTTGCTTCTCACAGCTATGTTGCTTTGCTTCTCATAGCTATGTTGCTTTGCTTCTCATAGCTATGTTGCTTTGCTTCTCATAGCTATGTTGCTTTGCTTCTCACAGCTATGTTGCTTTGCTTCTCATAGCTATGTTGCTTTGCTTCTCATAGCTATGTTGCTTTGCTTCTCACAGCTATGTTGCTTTGCTTCTCACAGCTATGTTGCTTTGTTTCTCACAGCTATGTTGCTTTGCTTCTCACAGCTATGTTGCTTTGTTTCTCACAGCTATGTTGCTTTGTTTCTCACAGCTATGTTGCTTTGCTTCTCATAGCTATGTTGCTTTGCTTCTCACAGCTATGTTGCTTTGCTTCTCACAGCTATGTTGCTTTGCTTCTCACAGCTATGTTGCTTTGTTTCTCACAGCTATGTTGCTTTGTTTCTCACAGCTATGTTGCTTTGCTTCTCACAGCTATGTTGCTTTGCTTCTCATAGCTATGTTGCTTTGCTTCTCATAGCTATGTTGCTTTGCTTCTCACAGCTATGTTGCTTTGCTTCTCATAGCTATGTTGCTTTGCTTCTCATAGCTATGTTGCTTTGCTTCTCACAGCTATGTTGCTTTGCTTCTCATAGCTATGTTGCTTTGCTTCTCATAGCTATGTTGCTTTGCTTCTCATAGCTATGTTGCTTTGCTTCTCATAGCTATGTTGCTTTGCTTCTCACAGCTATGTTGCTTTGCTTCTCATAGCTATGTTGCTTTGCTTCTCATAGCTATGTTGCTTTGCTTCTCATAGCTATGTTGCTTTGCTTCTCACAGCTATGTTGCTTTGCTTCTCATAGCTATGTTGCTTTGCTTCTCACAGCTATGTTGCTTTGCTTCTCACAGCTATGTTGCTTTGCTTCTCACAGCTATGTTGCTTTGTTTCTCACAGCTATGTTGCTTTGTTTCTCACAGCTATGTTGCTTTGCTTCTCACAGCTATGTTGCTTTGCTTCTCATAGCTATGTTGCTTTGCTTCTCATAGCTATGTTGCTTTGCTTCTCACAGCTATGTTGCTTTGCTTCTCACAGCTATGTTGCTTTGCTTCTCACAGCTAAACATTGCGTCGTTTTGTGAACATTATTATTGCCCAATTTGATATTCTCGTCTTTAACTGTCACAGTTGCCGAGTTCCTCAATATTTTATGATCACACAATCTGAGAATTCACAGTACTGTGATTAGAATCCTTGGACTCAAAGTTGTAGCCAGGTGCTTGCTAGACGTCTGGTTTACTGACACGGCCACGGATGTTCAAAAGAACTTTGTTTTCAAATTCACAACTGATTCTCAACACACTTCTACAAAAAGTTCCTGGAGCAAACTCTATATAAAAGTTGGAAGAGCAACAGTTGGAACACCTGCACATTGCTTCCTGAACATTTGTGATCGTGTGGGAAGAGTGCGCGTCACGCAAGCACCAAGCTCTGCAAGCACCAAGCTCTGCAAGCACCAAGCTCTGCAAGCACCAAGCTCTGCAAGCACCAAGCTCTGCAAGTACCAAGCTCTGCAAGCGCCAAAGCTCTGCAAGCACCAAAGCTCTGCAACCACCAAAGCTCTGCAACCACCAAAGCTCTGCAACCACCAAAGCTCTGCAGGCACCAAGCTCTGCAAGCGCCAAAGCTCTGCAAGCACCAAAGCTCTGCAGGCACCAAAGCTCTGCAAGCACCAAAGCTCTGCAGGCACAAAAGCTCTGCAAGCACCAAAGCTCTGCAGGCACAAAAGCTCTGCAAGCACCAAAGCTCTGCAAGCACCAAAGCTCTGCAGGCACCACCAAAGCTCTGCAACCACCAAAGCTCTACAACCACCAATCTGCATGTTCCAACCTCTGGAAGCACCAAGCTCTAAGTCATTTTTTTTTCACATCAATTTTCCAGGCTAAGAGCTGTTATCCTATTTATTCCCTACCATATTTCGTCTTTTGTTTAGTATTCATGTTTAATATTGTTGTATCCATCATGCACTATTTTACATTATCAATAATAGTGAACATCATTTTTCGCATCCCTGACCGCTGCATCATCATATAGTTTATTAGGTATCCCCGAAGAGGGTAATTCAGTGGATGTCAGAACGGCCTTTTTGTTTCTAATATTATTCTTCCAATTTTTCGCTTTCTTTCACTATATAAATTGAGAAGGCTTCCACAGATCGGATTCAAATTTCCATTGCTGTGTACGGTAACTAAGACCAGAGTCTAGGAAAAGTTTAATGAAGCAGATACCCCGTGCTGAATCCATTCACAGCATTCTAAAATGGCTCGAATAACTTCCAAAAGAGTGTATCAGTCTGTAGTGGAAGGAAGGCGGGGTAGGGGTCGGCCTAGGAAAGGTTGGAGGGAGGGGGTAAAGGAGGTTTTGTGTGCGAGGGGCTTGGACTTCCAGCAGGCATGCGTGAGCGTGTTTGATTGGAGTGAATGGAGACAAATGGTTTTTAATACTTGACGTGCTGTTGGAGTGTGAGCAAAGTAACATTTATGAAGGGATTCAGGGAAACCGGCAGGCCGGACTTGAGTCCTGGAGATGGGAAGTACAGTGCCTGCACTCTGAAGGAGGGGTGTTAATGTTGCAGTTTAAAAACTGTAGTGTAAAGCACCCTTCTGGCAAGACAGTGATGGAGTGAATGATGGTGAAAGTTTTTCTTTTTCGGGCCACCCTGCCTTGGTGGGAATCGGCCAGTGTGTAAATAAAAAAAAAAAAAAAACTTCCAAAATCTTCAGCGGTATACCATCAAACGTTCAAAACGTTGTCTCCTACTTCGGCGATGGCAGAGAAATATTCAGATATGAAGCTGCAGATATGACCGTTTTAAATGTAAAACAGAGTGAAATTTTTAGTTCCGTAAAAATCACCTTAAATAAATTTCAACTTACCTCTTCGGAATAGCTTCATAACGGCTAATGCATCTTACCGTCAGGACAGTACCCATTAAGTTTTATTTATACGTGAAGAAATTCGTCACAATAAAGTAAAAAATATGGAGTCATTATAATACGTGAAATAACTGGAGAATGCATCCTCTGATAGGCTTAAATTTTCACCACTGGTGTGGTTCCTAAACTCAAGGATCGCGCTGTTACTGGGTGGCATAAGTACTGATAAAGGATCGCATTATACCTGGAGTATACCTGGAGAAGGTTTCGGGATTCATCGCCCCCGCGGCCCGGTCTGTGACTAGGCCTTGTACTGTTTCAATGATCATTTTTCATCGTGTCGGTATTTTATGCCATTTATCTCCATGCCAGTTGTATAGGATAAGTAGTGACATTCTTTCGTATTCAGTAAATAATGCCTTTTTCTGCTCTGCTACAAAACATTAATAATGAATCTTATTGTAGTTAAATGGCTGTGGCTTACGCACTGGCCTGGAGTTTCAGGATTCACCATGGGTTCAAACCCCACCCGTTCCTTGGTTTGTAATTGTGTTATTACGATTTTTTGAGTCATTCATTGAGAAGGATAATACTCCGCAAGTTTAGTCTGAGTGGATGCAAATTTGAATTTTTACTGTATTAAAAACTTGAAATCATTGAAATCAGATCAATCACTTCTGATCAACTTCAAACTTTCATTTTTAATGAACTTTTTTAAAAGAAAGTTTGTCCTTCACTTTGAGCTATGCAAATTGCAGGTTAATAATATAACACACTGTTGTTCGTATAATAATCAGAAAATGCCTCTTCTGATCGGCTTCAAACCATAAACCTTTGTGTATCTTTTTTGAAAATATTTTTACACATTTTGGGCAAATTTACCAAACTGGATTTTCATTAAAAAATGAAAATAAAATATTCTTAGATAATTATAGAGAATTTTAAATAGCACTTTAAATTAGAAAAGTAAACCTGAAAATAAAAAAAAGTCGCATTTTTATGACGTTTTCAAAATAAACTTAAAAATTAATAAACACACGTTCTTACAACTTTTAAACGAGGATAAACTTCCCCATTTTCGGAACATTCTCAACAAAATTCGCCTTTTCTTTCTCCTAAATTTTCGTTTATAATTCAAGAACATCTTATCCTACCAGCTTCAGATTTTCAACATAGGCGTACCATATTAGGTGCAATTTTTTTTTTTTGGATTACAAGCATGAGTGAGTGCCCTATGAACACTTTTCCAATGACCATTCCCAGATGTTGTTTACATGACGTAAAAGGGTTGATGGGTTGGCATTTAAATGTGTATATCTTTAGAGAAGAGACTGATGTAACAGCTCATTAGTCAGTGGTAATTAGAGTATGATTAACCTCGATAGAGAAAATAGCAACACACTTTCCTTGGATCGGATCAGATTCCTTCCTATTCTCTTGGCGCTGTATGACTCATATGAGTTTAGCGCTCCCCAGCATGAATACAACACCACCAATATTAAAAATGAACAAAAAGGCACACTACCGTGACTAGAACAATACGCAAATAATCCGCACATAGGAGAGAGGATCATATGACGACGTTCCCACCGACTTCGACCACTAACAAGCTACACACAGTGAACTAATAATAATAATAATAATAATAATAATAATAAATTATTATTATTAATAATAATATAGCAAGTGTATAAGGCAGATAGAATACAAGGAGAATGGCGTGAGTGGATAAGAACGAAGTGGAAATGAATGAACTAAAAGGCGGAGTGTGCAGTGTAGGCAAATATTAGTTGAAAGATGGGGTAGTAGAGAGCGTACAGGTAATGAGGTCGAAGAGGTATGGGGCAGATTTAAGAATGCAGTGCTAGAGTGTGCAGAAGTTTATGGATATAGGAGGGTGGGATAATGATACGAAGAGGGTGGAAAGGGAGAAAGAATGTGGGTTTTCAATGTAAAATTGATAAACTGAAGGCAGTGTATAGACAGAAAACGAGAGGTAAAACTGGAATGAGTGGAAAATGAAAGCCAGTGAGAGAATTTGAATCCTTATTCGCAAATTTTGATAAAAAAATGAATTGAGTTTTGGGGAACAAATTATATACATATATAAATTATAAATTATATAAGTTATATTTATATATGTAGTAGCAAAAACAGTGAATTCTGGGATATTTTGGACAAGTATGGCACTGAAAAATATAGAATCAGATTCGAAGTGAACGTTGCCTTAGTTGTTTTTTGTCGATGACAGTTTTTTTTTTCTTTTGAGAGAGAGAGATTTTGAAGAGCAGTTGCTTAGGCTGAATAAAAAGGTAATTAAAGGTGAATATATATAGGAGTTAACTGATGAGGAGGTAAAAAGTTTAAGCAGGGAAAAATTAGCCATCTGACTGGAAGGAGGGAGTCAGCAGGAACTGAAGGTACTAGGTATTTAGTAGTGAACGTGTTGGCAGATAAATTTATGTTAAGCGAGGTGAACCATAAATGTAGATGAAGGCAAGAAGTAAGTGAATTGTTAAGGCGTCTGCAAAGAGAAAGTAGTTTATATATGAAAGCAAAGAGAAAGAACTGTACAACACCCGAGAATAGGTTGGCTAATGTCCCTCGTACAGCCTATTGACTGCACGAGGGTCATTAAGGCTGCACACTAATCTATTCCCCACCAGACAAGAATATTTCAATTCCTACAATGCGGATTAAAGTATATATACGCTGAGACAAATACACACCTCAGTCAGGAATATCCTTTAAGCATTATCAGGAGTAGGAAACTGGGGCATCTGAGATGTCGTGCTCAGCAAAGAATTTAGAGCTTAGAAATGAGAAGAATGTTTGTGGTTGCGAAAGATGTTATTCAGAGAGCTGAGGAAGGGTTGCTGAGGTGGAATGGGTATTTATAGAGAAAGGAGAAGATTAAGAAGACAAGAGGGTGTCTAAATCCGGGGTGGAACGAAGGCAGGAAGGAAGGGGAGGGATCGTCTCAGGTAGGGTTGTAGGGTCGAGTGAAGGTTTGAAGTGGCAGCAGCTGTAGTGTCTATCAGGCAAGTGTGTGTGTGTGTCTAAGGCACTTGCTGATAGACATTTGTGTGTGTGTGTGTGAGTGTGTGTGTGTGGTTTAGAAAACGAGGTGAGTAGAGACAAGTTATTATAAGAATTTGAGGGCAACATTTATAAAGGAACTCTGGGAAGCCGTTGAGCCGGACTTGATTTCAGGAGGCAGGAAGCACAGTTCCAGGAATCTGAAGGTGGGGAGGGATTGATAACTTCTGAATGGTGGACTGTGAATGTTTCTTTTTTGGCGTCACCTTGGTGGACGTGAGCCGGTATGATTAAAAAAAACACAAATCATAAACAACAGTTGAAAATGCTTAATTTTGTTTAAAAATATAATGATCTTTGTATCATTTGTGTATTTGAGAATTAATTTTCGTGTATTTGGGTTGTCATTATTTATTATTTTGCTAAATTTACCACAATGTAAGATGACGTTGATGTTAACAGATGAATGATCGGACATTGTCATCAAGAAAGTCGAAACTATGAGTTGTGTATATTCTTTTCAATAATTCTTCCAGAGATGTCATATAGTTGAATCATAGTAACAATATGGACGTCAAGAGAGTTATATCAATATTCCATAATTGCTATTTGTGTTTAGGTCAATCAGCATTTTTATATTTGGCATAATTCACGAATTACTACAGACTACATCCGATCAGTGATCGGATGTAGTCTGAGTTCAAGTTCGAGAACACCAAAACACCTGCAGACGAGATCAAAATGGCGCCTACGTACAATATAGAGCATCAGAGGGACACATCATGAGTTCAGTAATATTAAGATAATTCACGAAAACGATTCGCGTAAACGCAGGTGTTCGACATCAGCTATGAGAGCGATAACAATCATTTTTCTATAGAAGTCTGGCAGCTATAGAATGCCCACAACCTTGGCTAAACGATTACTACACAACATTTACACCGCCACTGGATGACACCACTATGTTATGGATAACCACAGAAAGCCTACCGAGCTCTCTTACTTATATCTGACCAACGTTTTAAGATTACCCAAGATGTTTACTTTAATATGTTACTCCACTGCTAATAGGTCCTCTCAAACCCCCACCTATCTCGCCACAGCTGTACTGTTACTACTGCTACCTGTTCTGCTGCTGCCCTCTCACAACTTGCCACCTGCCCTCGCCACTGTCAATACTCATTTCGTAGATGTCTATTAGGACTGAGGAAGCTACATAAAGCCAATTGTAGCGAAATATTTCCTTAATTAATCTGTTAATCAGTACGTGTCTTTTACCTACAACTTGTCTGTATCACCATACCATTTTCAACTAGTGTCACCATCAGCTGAAGATCCCGAATAGGTTGTTACAGGCATGGTTTGAAATTTAAATCTTTGTTGCAAGCTTTAAACACAGACTGATGGATCATTGTTGATCATTTGAGTGGAGAACCTGAATTTCTTCAGAACTAGCCTGTTGTGATGCCGAGCTCGTAAGAACATAACATTAGAAAGGATGAAAACTGCAGCAGGCCTAATGGCTCATACTAGGCAAGTATTTCTCAAACCCAAACTCATTAACAAAAAATATTTGCCTAACCCATTTTCAGTGATACCCAGGGAATAAGCTTTGGTAACTCTATTAACTCATGCGCAAGTCCCACACAAATCCAACCCCTCTCACTCGTGTATTTATCTAAATGTCACAGAATCACGGATGCCTTTCAAGTTCCTGAGATGAACAACCTAGCAACAACAGAAATCTCCTGTCAAGCACGTTGTGTGTCAGTAGTTAGAGCAGATAGGCTTCAAACACTCAAGATATGCCTGACGTCTTGTGTATTGCCCTTCCTCTCTCTCCTTTTCTTCCTCTTTTTGATCCTTCATCCCTGCCTACTTTTCCCTTCCTCTGTGTTCCCTTCCCATTTTCCCCTTCTCCTTTCCCCTCTCTTTTACAATTCCCTCTCCCACCTCTTTTTTTCTCCACCCTCCCACTCTTTTCTCTGTTCTCTTTTCTCTCGTATATCCTCTTTCTCTCTCTCTCCCCTTCTTCCTCCATCTTTTCTTTACCCTCCATCTTTAATTCCTGTATCTCCCTCTTCCCTCCTCTCTTCCCTCGACCTCCCTAATTCTTACCCTCTCATTACTTGCCAATTCTTCATCACTACCTTGTACACTCTTACCCTTCCTCACTCTCTCCTTGTAACTCACTTCAACTTCCTTCACCTCTCTTTCCTCCTCTCGCAACCCCTCTCTCCTTGTATTAATGCTCCCCTCACCTTAGTTCTCCCCTCGCATCAACTCTCGTATCACATCACCTCCCCTCACATCACCTTTCCCCTCGCATCACCTCTTCCCTCATATCTCTCCCTTACATCTTCTCCCCCGTCACATCACCTTTACCCTCACATCATCTCTCCCCTCACATCCCCTCCCTTCACATATCTCTCCTCTCACATTTCTTCCCTTACATTATCTCTCCCCTCACATCCCCTCTTCCCTAACATCACCTCCCTTTACATATCTCCCCTCACATTATCTCTCCCCTCACATCACCTTTACCCTCACATCATCTTTCCCCTCGCATCGTCTCTCCTCTCACTTCATCTCTCCCCTCACATCACCTCCCTTCACATCTCCCCTCACGTCACCTCTCCTCTCGCATTATCTCTCCTCTCACATCACCTTTCCCCTCACATTTATCCCCTCACATTATCGCTCCCCTCACATTATCGCTCCCCTCACACCTCTCTCCTCGCATCTCTTCCTCACATCATCTCTACTCTCACATCACCTCTCCCCTCACATCACCTCTCCCCTCACATCACCTCTCCCCTCACATCACCTCTCCCCTCACATCACCTCTACCCTCACATCACCTCTACCCTCACATCACCTCTTCCCTCACATCACCTCTTCCCTCATCACCTCTTCCCTCACATCACCTCTTTTCTTACATCACCTCTACCTCACATAACCTCTCCCCTTGCATCACCTCTACATTCCACCTCTCCGCTCACATCACCTCTCCCCTCGCATCACCTCTACATTCCACCTTTCCCCTCACATCACCTTTCCCCTCACATCACCTCTTCCCTCACATCACCTTTCTCCTCACATCACCTCTCCCCTCACATCACCTCTTCCCTCACATCACCTCTCCCCTCACATCATCTCTCCCCTCACATCACCTCTCCCCTCACATCACCTCTCCCCTCACATCACCTCTTCCCTCACATCACCTCTCCCCTCACATCATCTCTCCCCTCACATCACCTCTCCCCTCACATCACCTCTCCCCTCACATCACCTCTCCCCTCACATCACCTCTCCCCTCACATCACCTCTCGCCTCACATCACCTCTCCCCTCACATCACCTCTCACCTCACATCACCTCTTCCCTCACATCACCTCTCCCCTCACATCATCTCTCCCCTCACATCACCTCTCCCCTCACATCACCTCTCCCCTCACATCACCTTTCCCCTCACATCACCTTTCCCCTCACATCACCTTTCTCCTCACATCACCTCTCCCCTCACATCACCTCTCCCCTCACATCATCTCTCCCCTCACATCACCTCTTCCCTCTCTTTACTTTAGCTCTCACTCGTATTTCCCATATTTTCCTATTCCACCTCATTACCCAGTTCTCCCCATCACTGACCACACCCATTTTTATCTCCCGGGCCCCTCTCCATCCCTTTCCCTATCCCCTTTTCTCTCTCCTCCCACTCTCTTCCTCCCTCCATCCCCTTTCCCCTTCCTCCACAGATTTCTTTCTTCCACGTGACTACCTGTGATCCATCTCCCCTCTCCACATTCTTTCCGCCTCCCTCACTTTTTCGTTCCTCTTAATCCTCTTTCCCTCTTCGTTCTGTTCTCCATTCGTCTCATTCTCTCTTCGTTTCTCTTTCTCTTCGTCTCTTTCTATTTGTTTCTTCTCATTGTCATTTTCTCTCTTTTTCTCGCTTCCGGTTCGACTGTTTCTCTCTTTCGATCTTTTTAATTAACTGCGTTTTCCTTGTACACTTCCAATTATCCACATCTCCCTTTGTCCCCACTGCTTCCCATCTTTCTTCCTCTTCTTTCTTCTCTTTAATCCCCTCTCACTCTAGACATCTCTCTTCATCTTCATCTCTTCTCTCTCTCTCTCCTTCTCTTTCTTCCTTTCTTTCTTTCTCCCTCTCTTTTATTTACAACAGGGTTTTTACGGAGGTTGCATAACAGTTCTTACCTTTATTCACAAACTATAAGTTGTTACAACCTCACTTCATTTGAAAGTTTTTTTACTATTATCAAACATTCCAACACGGAACAGGATGAAGGTGGAGCCGTTTGTGGACCAAAGATTCCATGTTACAGACTTGATTCATTCTTGGAATGAATGTTATGAGATGAACTGATGTTCTTGGGGATAAAATAACTTGAACAACTACTGATTGAGCTGTCGAATGACTGAATAATCAGTTTAAACATGTTACATGTCCCTTACTGCATTATCTTCCAATGTGATAACGCACGAATTCACACCGCTAAATTTGTTCAAAATTGGCTTGAAGAACATGAAAGTGACGTCGAGAACTTAGACTGGCCCCCACAATCTAGCATCTGTGGGGTCAGTTGGAACAGCAATTCAGGAACCGATTTCCTCCACCGTCGTCTTTGGAAGAGTTAGAGCAAGTTTTGCCCGAGGAATGGCTCAAAATTCCCTTATTGTTCAAATGATCTATGAATCAATTCCTCGACGAACTAGTGCTGCTTTCGAAACAAATGGAGGACCAACTCCATATTGAAAATATAAAATGTTATGGAATAAGGTGTTCATATTTTGTCGAACCCCTGCTCTGTTCGGTGTTCTTTTAGGGATTTGTACATGATACGAGAGACAGGCAATCAAAGAAAGTGGAGCATACTAAAGGTGTGAGAGTATTTGCATCTCGTACAAGGTCTTGCGCTCTCTGTTTTCGAGCAGGTAAGAGATACGCCTTAGTACTCTTAACTTCTTGGCTGCCATGCTTGAAAAATTTACAGTGTGGTTTTCATAGATAGTTTGAAATTAAATTTCACTCTGTACCTCACCCCAAGACACCAACACACTCCCATTCATTCTTACCATTGCTCCAGCAGTACCATCATGGTGCCTAGAGACCATCATCATTTCTGTTTTCTCAGAAGAAAATATACACTGCCATCATTTTCTCCAGGCTGATATAATTGTAGCCAGGTGATTGATACACATGAATACAGCTGGCATTTCCTCTTTTGAATAAGTAAATGTCAGATTAGTCATGTGCATATGCATGATATTCTGGGATGAGCTGAAGGTCATTGAAGAAGACCTTCCATAACAGTGACCCAAGCACACTTCTTACTGGAACACTGGTACCGACTGAGTGCCTTGTTGATTCTGTCCTATTGAGAATTACTCTTAGAGATCTACTTTGAAGGTAGTTACTAAGGAAGCATAGTGCAGAGCCAGAGACTCTCAGTGCTCTGCAGCTCTGCCAAAAGTCCCTGGTGCCGTACACTATCGAAATCGCCAACAATGTTAACTGATATTACACAGCTGATTCTAGATTCATCCAGTGACTGGAGCCACATTTTGGGGAGGTTTTAAAGCAGATCAGGAGAAGAATGATCTTTCCTAGAATCAAAGTGACGATCACAAAGAAATAAGTGGTGGTTGAAAAACGCTGTCATTAGGCGTGAGACTATTGTCTCAAGAATTCTGCAAGTGATTGAAAAGGGTAACTCTGATTTGTAGCTATTGAATTACGCTCTGCTCTTCTTTTTGTTAACGGGGGCCACTGAGTAGACCATTTTTATTTTTATACGAGAGGATTTTAATAAGGTAGGATAACAGCTCTTACCATTATTTTCAATCAAAGATCTGTGTCTTTTTCATGTAGATCGATGATTTATTAAAAATTACTTCACTATTTACAGTAAAATGACTTGCTTTAAATTATTTTTGCAGTGAAGGCTTAAATTTTATAATTTACTAATTATTTCTCTCATAAAGAGGTCACTAGAAATAGTCTGTCTTCTTGTAATTTATATACCTGTGTATTTGTTCATTTTATATGTTACATAAAGAATAGTAAACAGTGTTTTATTTGCAGTTGCTTAGTATCATTAAAAAATTCTTTTGCACAATGTTCCACGTCTCTAAAAGTTTGGAAATCACGATTATACTTTAGAGCACATCTGTATCAAGGTTAGTGGACAGAGGGTCGATTCTCCTCCATTACTTGCATCGAATGATTCACACTGGTTTAGGGCTTCAAATAATTTAAGTATCTCAGGGTTCTCAGCAGTAAAGACGACTCGCTGTCTCAGAGCTTATGGAAACAAACACATAATGATGGGCAAGGTCTCCATATTTTCTAGACTTTTGGGACTCCTTGAAGCTGGCGGCTGCCCCTCCTTCCTTCCTGATGTATTGGAGATAGGTATCAGCCAAGGTAGATGCACATGTGTAGTCCCAAACCACCTGCTTTCCGTCTGTCCAGGCTTGAAGGGTGATACCATCTGGACGCTTTTGGCTGCCATCAGATTTTCATAGTTGAGGTGGCTCCCTTACTGCTGGGCATCCGGCTGTTGTGAGCTCATCTTGATAATGTTATTAACCTCCATGTCCTGCAATCTTTCCATCGGATTTACCGCACACAAAACCATGGTATCCGAATCGGTCTGCTGCTTCAGTGGCCCATCACCTACATTTCTCATAATCCTCTCCATCCTTACTCTTATCACCTTTACCCAAATATATTGTGCTTGCATCACCTTTTCTCTCATCACTCATTCACTCACCTTGCTTACTTTCATTATTCTCACACTCATTCTCACTTCCATCATCCCTCTCATCATCCTTGCTTTCATCACCATCTTTACTCACTCCTGTGCTATGTTCAATAATCTGTTTCCCTCTTTTTCAATTCTTTCTTCTCTGTTCCTCAACTTCCCTCTTCATTATCGTTTCTTTCCCTTCCCCTTCCCTCGCCTCCTCTACTCACCCCTCCGGCTAATTCCTCTTCCTTCAACATTCATGTCTCTTCTCCCCTTCTTTCCTCTCTCCATCCTACTACTTTCTCCCCTTTCCTCCTTTCCTATCCTTTTCCACTCTCTCTTTTCTCGCTCCCTTCTCTTCCCTTTCCCCGCCCCTCTTTTGCCTCCCCTTTTCTTTCGAGGTTTCTCTCTCCGATCCTTCTTTCCCTTCTCTCCCCTCCCCTCCCCTTCCTTCCCTTCCCCTCCCTTCCCGTCCCCTCCCCTCCATTCCTCTCAATGCACTCTAGCTCTAACAAGGATCCACCTTCTTCGTCTCACCGCCTCTAGGGAATAAATTTTTTCCACTTGTGTATTTACCGCTAGTTCTTCCGGCAGGGAAATTTCCTTGCCACGGCGTGTCCATTTGGCCAGGAAGTCTACCAAGCCGCTAGTGACATGTGGGGATGTTTCCCTGCCACCACCTCTGCTGAGAGCAGAGGCGAGGAAGATTAACAGAAATACCTTCAAGAAGTAGAGAGAGAGAGAGAGAGAGAGAGAGAGAGAGAGAGAGAGAGAGAGAGAGAGAGAGAGAGAGAGAGAGAGAGAGAGACATAATTCAGTGAAAAATATAATTCCATCGCGTTTTTATGTTACTCTTAGAGAGAATTAGAACAAAGAAAAACTGATATTATGACCGACTGATTTAATAAAAGAATATAATTAAGGAAATATAATAAGTAAACCAAATTCGTACATGAGGTAAAGAGACAGTTGCCGGCATCAGTTCTCAATATCTCAAATATTTGTTTTAGTGGTTATCATTTAAGTTATGATTAGAGTCTGCTATTTTGAAACGGGTTATCTTAGGATAAGTTGGCAGCAGCGCCAACTTCTGTTGAGAATGCTAGGCATTTCTCAGCTGTTAGCCACTGAGGATTGTATAGCATTGTTATATGTTATTGTTATATGTTATATTGTTATATGTTATTGTTATGTGTAACAATATTTATTGTCTTCGTTAATACCATGTATTATGTAATGCTTGTTTATATTATAATAAAAATTTTAAATAAACATTGTACAGTAATAAACATTGTACAGTAATAAACATTGTACAGTAATAAACATTGTACAGTAATAAACATTGTTCAATAATGCTTCGACCGATTGATGGACTGATTATTACTACTGTTGATGCTAATGCTGCTATTTCTACTAATATTCCTAAGGAGGAGAAGACGAACAATAACAGGAAGGAATGCAACAAGGAATACAACAGCAGCAACAACGAATACAACATCAAGAGGAAGAAGAAAAAAAGGAGGAGAAGTAGAAATAAAAAAAAAATAATATAATGAAAGTAAGATGGATTTAAGTTGCTTTAACGTAAGAGACACGAGAAAGTCATGATAAGTACCAAGTTACTTATAAAATTGAAGTGTTAAGTGAGGAGGAGCCGGACACTGTAATGACCCTAAGTGGAAGGACCCTGGGGAACGGCTAGGGATTATTCATGGTCTAGAGTAGGGGAGGGACGGGAATATCCAGGGATTTAGGGATTTTCGTCTGAGAATTTAGAGGGATTCAAGGGAAGGTTAGCGAGTGTGTGAGAAAGATTTTCCCCGGGATTAGGTCATAATAGCAAGCAAAGGGGAGAGTGAAAGTGCTGCATAACTCTGAGGCAAAAACTCGCCAAGAAACTCTTAATAAATCATAAGAGAACGTGAAAGACACATGAACAGACTCTGACGTGGTATACCACATGTTGACGTGGTATACCACATGTTGACGTGGTATACCACTTGTTGACGTGGTATACCACATGTTGACGTGGTATACCACATGTTGACGTGGTATATCACATGTTGACGTGGTATACCACATGTTGACGTGGTATACCACATGTTGACGTGGTATACCACTTGTTGACGTGGTATACCACTTGTTGACGTGGTATACCACTTGTTGACGTGGTATACCACTTGTTGACGTGGTATACCACATGTTGACGTGGTATATCACATGTTGACGTGGTATATCACATGTTGACGTGGTATATCACATGTTGACGTGGTATATCACATGTTGACGTGGTATATCACATGCTGACGTGGTATACCACTTGTTGACGTGGTATACCACATGTTGACGTGGTATACCACATGTTGACGTGGTATACCACATGTTGACGTGGTATACCACATGTTGACGTGGTATACCACATGTTGACGTGGTATACCACATGTTGACGTGGTATACCACATGTTGACGTGGTATACCACATGTTGACGTGGTATACCACATGTTGACGTGGTATACCACATGTTGACGTGGTATACCACATGTTGACGTGGTATACCACATGTTGACGTGGTATACCACATGTTGACGTGGTATACCTCATGTTGACGTGGTATACCTCATGTTAACGTAGCATACCACATGTTCTTCAGTCTATTTAACATTCTTTCAAATAAAACAGTTTAGCAAAAACTTCACCCACATGATAATAAAAAATGTGGGTTAAGTTCTTGATTAACTGTTTTTTATTGGAAAGAATGTTAAGTAAACTGAAGAACATGTGGAAAAAAATAAGATTACATTTCTGGGATGTCAAAAAAAAAAGTTGAACCTTTTTTTGTGGGACTTTTACACGGCTCAGTTGTGCTTGTTAAAAGGCCCATTGCTGACGACGTCTCTTTTATTGTCTTATTAAGTTTGTCTCTTAGTTTCACTATTTACCGGTTCTCGCCATGTACCAAATGCCAGTGATAAGAGTAACAATAACTGGATAAAGTAAGAAATGACAAGGACATGCAACAAGGTTAGGTTAGGTAAGGTTCGTCAGGAAACATGACAAGTGTTTCCTGAAGCGGGTCTTAGTCAAATGATAACCCGCCCTTGGAGCTTTTGGTCATCTGACCGAGGCCTTCCGCTGACTTAAAAAAATTATATATATATATATTGCATTGTTAATATCTCTAGTAAGGCTGATGCATGCAGGGGATGAGATGAAAAGCTGTAAGCCTTCTCCCTGAAAGCTGGCTGCCTTGAATCAAAGTCTAGCGCAAGCTGGACTCCAAGGTATTGGTCCAGTGTGGGTAGATTGGTAAAGCACTGCGTACCTTGTTCCAAGGTTCGTAGGTTAGTCTCCTTCAGCCAGATATCAGTGCTTGTTTATATATATATATATATATATATATATATATATATATATATATATATATATATATATATATATATATATATATATATATATATATTTACAAGTAGTAATAATAACAGTATCACCAAAACAACTCGATTGTAACAAACGAATTAAAGTAATTTGTCTCCCTGTGTTACAAGGGACGAAAATAACCGAATTTAATTGCAAAATGTTCAATATGGGGAAGAGAGAGGCGGAAGGAAGTTGTGCACAGGAAATCCTATTAAAGAGAGGGTTGCAAATTTACCAGTGCTTGCTCACTTTCCTGCTCAGAATTATATAAACAGCTTTAACTTTGTTAATCCGATTACTGCAGGAAAAAGCACAGGTGCATATGATGCCACGTTTTGTGTGGGATTACAGTTCGTGTATCTATTATTTGTACTGGATTTACATATGTAAGTACTCGTGTACACAAACACACACATACATGATCACACACACACACACACACACACACACACACACACACACACACACACACACACACACACACCGGGGCACACCACCAAGTGCTGGACACAGTGCACACAACCGAGGAAGAAGTGAAGAGGCTTCTGAGTGAGCTAGATACCTCAAAGGCAATGGGGCCAGATAACATCTCCCCATGGGTATTGAGAGAGGGAGCAGAGGCGCTATGTGTACCCCTAACAACAATATTCAATACATCTATCGAAACAGGGAGATTGCCTGAGGCATGGAAGACAGCAAATGTAGTCCCAATCTTTAAAAAAGGAGACAGACATGAAGCATTAAACTACAGACCAGTGTCACTGACATGTATAGTATGCAAAATCATGGAGAAGATTATCAGGAGAAGAGTGGTGGAACACCTAGAAAGGAATGATCTCATCAACAGCAGCCAACATGGTTTCAGGGACGGGAAATCCTGTGTCACAAACCTACTGGAGTTCTATGACATGGTGACAGCAGTAAGACAAGAGAGAGAGGGGTGGGTGGATTGCATTTTCTTGGACTGCAAGAAGGCGTTTGACACAGTTCCACACAAGAGATTGGTGCAAAAACTGGAGGACCAAGCAGGGATAACAGGGAAGGCACTACAATGGATCAGGGAATACTTGTCAGGAAGACAGCAGCGAGTCATGGTACGTGGCGAGGTGTCAGAGTGGGCACCTGTGACCAGCGGGGTCCCGCAGGGGTCAGTCCTAGGACCAGTGCTGTTTCTGGTATTTGTGAACGACATGACGGAAGGAATAGACTCTGAGGTGTCCCTGTTTGCAGATGACGTGAAGTTGATGAGAAGAATTCACTCGATCGAAGACCAGGCAGAATTACAAAGGGATCTGGACAGGCTGCAGACCTGGTCCAGCAATTGGCTCCTGGAGTTCAATCCCACCAAGTGCAAAGTCATGAAGATTGGGGAAGGGCAAAGAAGGCCGCAGACGGAGTACAGTCGAGGGGGTCAGAGACTACAAACCTCACTCAAGGAAAAAGATCTTGGGGTGAGTATAACACCAGGCACATCTCCTGAAGCGCACATCAACCAAATAACTGCTGCAGCATATGGGCGCATAGCAAACCTCAGAACAGCATTCCGACATCTTAATAAGGAATCATTCAGGACCCTGTACACCGTGTATGTTAGGCCCATATTGGAGTATGCGGCACCAGTTTGGAACCCACACCTAGCCAAGCACGTGAAGAAACTAGAGAAAGTGCAAAGGTTTGCAACAAGACTAGTCCCAGAGCTAAGAGGTATGTCCTACGAGGAGAGGTTAAGGGAAATCAACCTGACGACACTGGAGGACAGGAGAGATAGGGGGGACATGATAACGACATACAAAATACTGAGAGGAATTGACAAGGTGGACAAAGACAGGATGTTCCAGAGATTGGACACAGTAACAAGGGGACACAGTTGGAAGCTGAAGACACAGATGAATCACAGGGATGTTAGGAAGTATTTCTTCAGCCACAGAGTAGTCAGTAAGTGGAATAGTTTGGGAAGCGATGTAGTGGAGGCAGGATCCATACATAGCTTTAAGCAGAGGTATGATAAAGCTCACGGCTCAGGGAGAGTGACCTAGTAGCGATCAGTGAAGAGGCGGGGCCAGGAGCTCGGACTCGACCCCCGCAACCTCAACTAGGTGAGTACAACTAGGTGAGTACACACACACACACACACACACACACACACACACACACACACACACACACACACACACACACACACACACACACACACACACTCACACACACACACACACACATTTATGTATACATATCCAAGCATGTAAATTACTCCGCTGTGGAAAACTGGAGGAAATAATAGCTAGAACCGAGTATACTGTAGAACCTAGTATACTATTGTAGTGTGAAGGACCTGGGAGTGTTAATGTCAGAGGTTCCCACCTTCAAGGATCACAACAGTGTCACAATCACATATGTGAGGAAGATAATAGGATGGATGGTTAATGAGAACTTTCAAAACAAGGGATGACTTGCCAATTGCGATCCTTTTTGAATTGTTCTCTCTAGGTCTAAATGCTGCTGTTCACTAATAGCTCCAGCCAAGGCAGGTGAAACCGCAAATCTAGAGAATGTACAGACAACCTTCACTGCTTATAAAAGTTCAGTCAAGCACATTAATTACTGAGAACGTTTGGAAAAACTTGACCTGTACTCCCTGGAGCGCTGGCGAGAAAGACACGTCAGAATCTACACCTGGAAAATCCTTGAAAGAATGGTCCCAATTCTAAACACAGACATCACTTCCTAAGAAAGCAAAAGATTAGACAGAAGGTGTAACATACCCCTAATTTAAGGCAGGGGCGCCATGAGTACGCTAAGAGAACACACAGTAAGTGTTCGGAGCCAAAGACTGTTCAACAGCCTCCTCCCAACACGTATCTACCTGAAGCCTACCTGGAGGGTATTCTGGGGATCAACGCCCCGTGGCCTGGTCCATGACCAGGCTTCCAGGTGGATCAGAGCCTGATCAACTAGGCTGTTACTGCTGGCCGCACGTAGTCCAAAGTATGACGGGAATTACAAATAGAACCCAGGCTACTTTCAAGAGGGAGCTGGACAGATACCTAAAATCAGAACCCGATCAGTCGGGCTGTAGTTCGTACGTTGGACTACATGCGACCAGCGGTAACAGCCTGGTTGATCAGGCCTTGATGCAACGGGAGGACTGGTCAAGGTATGGGCCGCGGCAGCGTTGACTCCCCGAACACTCTCCAGGTATATTCTACGTAGGTATATACAAACATGCACACAGACTAGGGAAGTAAGAGTTTCTCGCCTGCAGTAGCTAGTGGCAAAACTCAAGAGCAAAGAAATGGAAAACCAGAGACCAAGGAAACTAGGCTACGTTGGTGATTAAGTCCTTGAATTGATAAGAAAATTTTCATTGCTGGGTTCAAATATTTATTGGAAGAAGAGTGGGGAATAATCTCGATGTTACATGGAGATGGATGACGGGAGTAGTGGAAACGGGTGAGGGACAGGGCTGTTGTCTCTGAGGAAAAGGCGTGTCGTGTCGAAGATCTCAGAAAGGTGAAGGCAGAACTAGAGAAGATATAAAGGTGCTAGATGGAAATAGTATTAAATACAACAGAAGAGCCAGAGGAGAGGGCAGAGTGGGAAAGGAAGATTTTTACAAACATGCTCTCAGGAAACTGGGAGTTGATATGGGTGATATGAGTGATATGGGGTTGGGCAACATAGCAACTATTACCAAAAAAAAAAAAGACAATTAACTCTAAAGGGAAACAAAGTAGGAGGAGAGGAGATGGTAGCTGATTTTTCCAAGGCCTCTGGGAACCTGAAGGGATGACAACTAATGAGATAATGGTAGCGGATGAAAGGGAGATTCATAACATCATTGATCAGACAGGTGATAAGGCTGAAGTGGCAAATTTTCTGAGAATACGGAAGCATGAAAGGGACAATTTATGATTGATAGTTGCATCAGAAATGACATGAGATCGAATCTTGAGAGAGAAACTTCTGTAGAGGGAGACCAAGAGATATTGCATGCTCCTCGAAAAGGACAGAATGTTACAGGAGAGGGAATAATTAGGAAGAGAATAAGAAATATTCCTTGACAGGTAGAAGAATATTGAATGTATTGACAGGTGCAGAAGCTCTGCCTCCAGAGAATCACCACTCTTAGTTCCAGGAAGTGGCAGCTCAAATCCCAACCCCTAATCTCTATTACAATAACTCAGAACAAAACATACACTACCACAATTTTCTTCCACCTACACACACCCATTCCTACTCCCAACCAATGCACAGTTCTTTCTTACAACCCTCTTCCTATCCCAGCCCAAACTCCCTCCATCCTCTCTGCTCCCTGTTCACCCTCAGCCTCACCCACAGTCTCACCACCTTTCTTAGCAAGATTCATCTCCACAACCAGCACTTACCTTGACTGTCTCCACTCTTCTTTATACCCACTCCTTCCCTGAAACATGGA
>NW_027199056.1:0-36328 GCF_038502225.1 Cherax quadricarinatus
ATATATATATATATATATATATATATATATATATATATATATATATATATATATATATATATATATATATATATTTCAGAATATGCAAAACAACCACTCTGAAAGAATAGAGAAATTCCAAGCGCTTTCGTGACTACTCACATTATCAAGGAACTATGAAAGTAAAGCATCCAAGGAAGCTATATAAGGGGTCTGGCCAGCACCTCACTATCAGATCCCACAACGGTTAAACACGTGACGCGCGCCGAGCCAACTTGGACAGGTCCTTTGCACAACTCACCCACAAACTATTCTACCCAAGAAATAAAAATTTTAAAGATTATTTGTCCAGTGTATTATTAAATTCTTCCCAAATTCTATTAATTATAAATGGATCTAATTTATATAAACCAAAGGAAATATTCATATTATTGTCAAAACTGCTTTTTATGAAACAAGATTCAATTATATTCCTGTCGACCATGGACTTGCTTGATACTACTTTCTCAACTTTTTGAAAATCAATTGGATGGTTAAAATCTCTTACATGAATAAATAGAGCATTGGAATCTTGTCCAGTTCTAATGCTATATTTATGTTGTTTTAATCTTAGTTCGAGATTTTTACCAGTTTGACCGTAATAAACTTTATCGCAAATTTTACAAGGAATCTTATAGACACATCCATCAGCATTTTGGGGGGAATTCTTTATCAAAAGTTTTTTTACTGTATCAAGATTTTTGAATACAACTTTAATATTAAAAGTCTTAAGAAGAGAAGGCATATCAACCAAGTTTTCATGGTAAGGGAGAACCAACATATTTTTAGTTGAATAAGGCTGGTTGTCCCTTTTTGGATTGTAAAAAGTATTTCTAGCAACTTTAAAAGATTTATCAATTACATTTCTTGGGTATTTTAAATCATTACCTATTTCATAAATTTTGGATATTTCCTCATCTATGAACTCAGGACTACAAATTCGTAAAGCTCTCAAAAACATTGATGAGAAAACAGACAGTTTGACTCTATCTTGATGCGAGGAATAATAGTGGACATAGGAACAGTTATTTGTAGGTTTTCTGTAAATTTTAAATTTGAATTCATTATTACCCTTAATAATTAAAACATCTAGAAAAGGCAATGAGTTATTTTCTTCAAACTCAACAGTAAAGTTTATAGAATGGGCTAAGCTATTTAATTTTCCAAGGAAATGGTGTATATCTACATTTTTGGGCATAAGACACAAAATATCATCAACATATCTGAACCATTTAGCTCTATTAGGGAGGATTGTGTTAAGCAACCTTGTTTCAAAAAATTCCATGTATAGGTTACTAAGAACAGGTGAAAGAGGATTTCCCATTGCCATACCAAACTTCTGAGTGTAAAACTTATCATTAAATACAAATTTTGCATCAACAATGCAAAGTTTAATAAGTTTAATGATAGTAGGAACTGGCAATGGTAAATCATAGTTAACGAGTTCTTCAGATAAGAAACTTAATAAATCATCAACAGGAACTTTCGTAAACAAGGAAGTAACATCAAAACTAACCATGTTAAAATCATTTAAGTCAGTCAAGGAGCTTAATTTATCAACCAAGTCTATGTTGTTTTTAACATTAAAGTTAGAAATTTTGCCAACAATAGGGCTCAAAATATCAACAAGCCATTTGGATAATTTATATGAAACTGACCCTATGGAGCTAATAATTGGTCTGACTGGATTCCCTGGTTTGTGTGTTTTTATTAGTCCATACATGTAAGGCAAAGATGGATTAGTGGAAGTAAATTGTTTGACTAATTCATCTTTGCCTTTCAGTAGAAGTTTTATTGTTTTATTGAAATTGCTGTTAACGGTTTCTAGGGGATTTTTCCTAAGTTTAGAATAGGTTTCAGTATCATCTAAGAGATTATTCATTTTTTCTTGGTAATCATTTTCTTTCATAATTACTATTGCATTTATTTTGTCTGCTTTAGTAAGGCGCAAATTTTTATTGTTATTAAGTGTATCATAAGACTTAAAGAATCTTTGAGGGCAATTGGGAATGTTTGGTTTTAACATAGAGCTATATACCATTCCTTTACTAATATTAATTTCATCAGAGGATAAATCAGAAATTTTTTCAAAGTTACAAAAGGCTTTTGCAATTTCAACATTATTATGTTTTTTTGAAGTTGCAAAACTTAGGCCAAAACCTAGAGTAGCAGTTGTATGTTTGTCTAAAATTTCATCTGATAAGTTAATTACAAAATTGTTATTAGCATGCTTTGTCCAATCACTATTTTCAATTAACTTGTATGGACTAATAAAAACTACAAAACCAAATCCAGTAGACCAATTATTAGCTCCATAAATCAGTTTCATATAAATTATCCAAATGGCTTGTTGATATTTTGAGCCCTATTGTTGGCAAAATTTCTAACTTTAATGTTAAAAACAACATAGACTTGGTTGATAAATTAAGCTCCTTGACTGACTTAAATGATTTTAACATGGTTAGTTTTGATGTTACTTCCTTGTTTACGAAAGTTCCTGTTGATGATTTATTAAGTTTCTTATCTGAAGAACTCGTTAACTATGATTTACCATTGCCAGTTCCTACTATCATTAAACTTATTAAACTTTGCATTGTTGATGCAAAATTTGTATTTAATGATAAGTTTTACACTCAGAAGTTTGGTATGGCAATGGGAAATCCTCTTTCACCTGTTCTTAGTAACCTATACATGGAATTTTTTGAAACAAGGTTGCTTAACACAATCCTCCCTAATAGAGCTAAATGGTTCAGATATGTTGATGATATTTTGTGTCTTATGCCCAAAAATGTAGATATACACCATTTCCTTGGAAAATTAAATAGCTTAGCCCATTCTATAAACTTTACTGTTGAGTTTGAAGAAAATAACTCATTGCCTTTTCTAGATGTTTTAATTATTAAGGGTAATAATGAATTCAAATTTAAATTAAGCCATTCCAGAAACCCAAAAATATTCACACAAAAAATACATTTTATAGAGATTAATTACAGTTTTACATACAACAAATACTATAGTTTTTAATTATGTATAGTAATACATATAAAATAACATTTTTACTTACCTTTATTGAAGATTGGTGATGGCATCTGGAAGATAGGGAGGAGGAGAGAGGGAGTTGGGGTTAGTGTTTGGAAGGAGAATCCCCCTCCATGAGGACTTCAGGTAAAGCCCTCTCTGGGGTTACTTCCCTTCTCTGTCTTTTAATGCCACTAGGACCAGCTTGAGAGTCACTGGACCCCTGTCTCACAAAATAACTGTCCACAGTCCTCTGTTTCTGGTGCCTCTTTAACATTTCCCTAAAATGGGACATGGTTCTGTCACTGAACTTGTTGCAAAGATGGCTTGTTTCAGCTTGCTCAGGGTGGTACTTCTGCACAAACATTTGGACATCATTCCACTTGGCACAAATCTCCTTAATCTTTGAAGAAGGCACCTCATCCACTCCCTCTTCCTCCTCCTCTGAAGCAAGTTCCTCAGCTGTGGTCTGATACTGCTCCAGATGAAGCTCTTGCAGCTCTTCAGTGGTTAGCTCTTCCCTGTGGTCCTCCACCAACTCTTCCACATCCTCACCACTCACCTCCAACCCCAGGGTGTTCCCCAATGCCACAATAGAGTCCACAACAGGCAGAGGGTGAGCTGGGTGGGTCAGGGTCAGCCTCAAACCCTTCAAAATCCCTCTTTTGGACACAATCTGGCCACAATTGTCTCCAAGCAGAGTTCAAAGTCCTGGAAGTCACTCCCTCCCAAGCCTTACCTATAAGGCTTATGGAGTTGTAGATGTTGAAGTGATTCCTCCAGAACTCTCTTAGGGTCAACTTAGTGTCTGTGGTCACTTCAAAGCACTTTTCAAACACTGCTTTTGTGTAGAGTTTTTTGAAGTTAGAAATGACCTGCTGGTCCATGGGCTGGAGGAGAGGAGTGGTGTTAGGAGGCAAGAACTTCACTTTTATAAAACTGAAGTCCTTAGACAAGAGGTCTAATAAGTTTGGAGGATGAGCAGGAGCATTGTCCATTTACAGGAGGCACTTGAGTGGCAATTTCTTTTCCTGGAGGTATTTTTTCACACTGGGGCCAAACACTTCACAGACCCACTCTTTGAAAATTTGTCTTGTGACCCATGCCTTATGATTAGCTTTCCACAAGACACATAACTTGTTCTTAAAGACATTGTTTTTCTTAAACACTCTGGGATTTTCTGAATGATACACAAGTAAAGGCTTCACTTTAAAATCACCACTAGCATTAGCACAGAACAAAAGAGTAAGCCTGTCTTTCATAGGCTTGTGTCCTGGCAGTGCCTTTTCCTCCTGTGTGATGAAGGTCCTTTTTGGCATTTTCTTCCAAAACAAGCCTGTTTCGTCACAATTAAACACTTGTTCAGGTTTCAATTCTTCACTGTCTATGTACCCCTTAAACTCCTGTACAAACTTCTCAGCCGCCCGTTTGTCTGAACTGGCTGCCTCACCATGTCTTACAACATTGTGTATGCCACTACGCTTCTTAAATCTGTCAAACCAGCCTCTGCTGGCCTTAAATTCACTATCAGCACTGGTTCCAGGAGTTTTCTGTACCAGATCGGCATGCAACTTCCTTGCCTTTTCGCAAATAATCGTCTCTGAAACACTATCACCTGCAATCTCTTTATCCTTGATCCACACCAGCAACAACTTCTCAACCTCTTCAACTATTTGTGGTCTTTTTTTGGTTAGCATATTAACACCTTTCGCAACATCAGCTTCCTTGATTTGTTCTTTCTTTGCCAGGATAGAACCGATGGTCGACTTGTTTTTCCCATACATCCTGGCAAGCTCAACAAGTCTCACACCACTCTCATACTTCTGTATTATTTCCTTCTTCACATCTATGGTGTTTCTCACTTTCTTTACCACAGGGGTACCACTAGCAAGTTTCTTTGGGCCCATGGCAGCTTATTTCACAGTCCCACAAGCACTAAACACAACGAAATAATCGTAAAATGTGTGAATGAGAGCGCAGGTTAGTGTTCACTCAAGCATAAACAAAGCTAGACTGCTCACGGCACCTGCGCGGGGACGCGGACAGAGTGGGCCAGCAGACAGGTCCCGTACCCGGTGGTCCGAAATTTGAAACGCGTTCGATTTTTGGTACACAGTTTGTCCGAAAAATGGTCTTATTTTCGAAACGTTCGATATTTGGTACGTTCGATTTTCAAGGTTCCACTGTATAAGAAAATGCCAAGCAGGACCTACATTACTCAGGAGGAAAAGGCACTCCCAGGACATAAGCCTATGAAAGACAGGCTTACTTTGTTGATGTGTGCCAATGCTAGTGGTGATTGCAAAGTGAAGCCTTTATTAGTGTATCACTCTGAAACTCCCAGAGTTCAGGCAAAAGAATGTCCTCAAGGCTAATTTGTGTGTGCTGTGGAGGGCAAACAGTAAGGCATGGGTCACTAGGGACTTTTTCTATGACTGGTTACACCATGCATTTGCCCCCAATGTGAAAGATTACCTAACTGAAAAGAAATTAGAACTTAAGTGCCTCCTGGTGTTAGACAATGCCCCTGGTCATCCTACAGACGTGGCAGAGCGACTTTATGGGGACATGAAATTCATTAAGGTGAAGTTTTTGCCTCCTAATACCACTCCTCTCCTGCAGCCCATGGACCAGCAGGTTATTGCAAACTTCAAAAAACTGTACACAAAAGCTCTGTTTGAAAGGTGCTTTGTAGTGACCTCAGAAACTCAACTGACTCTAAGAGAGTTTTGGAGAGATCACTTTAATATCCTCAATTGTGTAAACCTTATAGGTAAGGCTTGGGAGGGAGTGACTAAGAGGACCTTGAACTCTGCTTGGAAGAAACTGTGGCCAGAATGTGTAGACAAAAGGGATTTTGAAGGGTTTGAGGCTAACCCTGAGAATCCTATGCCAGTTGAGGAATCCATTGTGGCATTGGGAAAGTCCTTGGGGTTGAAGGTTAGTGGGGAGGATGTGGAAGAGTTGGTGGAGGAGGACATGAGCTGAAGAACTAACCACTGATGAGCTGATAGATCAACTTCAACAGCAAGAGCCGTGTTGGGCCACACTGAGGACTTTAGGGAAGTTAAAGGAACGAGAGGACCTGGAGTTTACCTGGAGAGAGTTCCGGGGGTCAACGCCCCCGCGGCCCGGTCTGAGACCAGGCCTCCTGGTGGATCAGAGCCTGATCAACCAGGCTGTTGCTGCTGGCTGCACGCAAACCAACATACGAGCCACAGCCCGGCTGATCCGGAACTGACTTTAGGTGCTTGTCCAGTGCCAGCTTGAAGACTGCCAGGGGTCTGTTGGTAATCCCCCTTATGTGTGCTGGGAGGCAGTTGAACAGTCTCGGGCCCCTGACACTTATTGTATGGTCTCTTAACGTGCTAGTGACACCCCTGCTTTTCATTGGGGGGATGGTGCATCGTCTGCCAAGTCTTTTGCTTTCGTAGTGAGTGATTTTCGTGTGCAAGTTCGGTACTAGTCCCTCTAGGATTTTCCAGGTGTATATAATCATGTATCTCTCCCTCCTGCGTTCCAGGGAATACAGGTTTAGGAACCTCAAGCGCTCCCAATAATTGAGGTGTTTTATCTCCGTTATGCGCGCCGTGAAAGTTCTCTGTACATTTTCTAGGTCGGCAATTTCACCTGCCTTGAAAGGTGCTGTTAGTGTGCAGCAATATTCCAGCCTAGATAGAACAAGTGACCTGAAGAGTGTCATCATGGGCTTGGCCTCCCTAGTTTTGAAGGTTCTCATTATCCATCCTGTCATTTTTCTAGCAGATGCGATTGATACAATGTTATGGTCCTTGAAGGTGAGATCCTCCGACATGATCACTCCCAGGTCTTTGACGTTGGTGTTTCGCTCTATTTTGTGGCCAGAATTTGTTTTGTACTCTGATGAAGATTTAATTTCCTCATGTTTACCATATCTGAGTAATTGAAATTTCTCATCGTTGAACTTCATATTGTTTTCTGCAGCCCACTGAAAGATTTGGTTGATGTCTGCCTGGAGCTTTGCAGTGTCTGCAATGGAAGACACTGTCATGCAGATTCGGGTGTCATCTGCAAAGGAAGACACGGTGCTGTGGCTGACATCCTTGTCTATGTCGGATATAAGGATGAGGAACAAGATGGGAGCGAGTACTGTGCCTTGTGGAACAGAGCTTTTCACCGTAGCTGCCTCGGACTTTACTCTGTTGACGACTACTCTCTGTGTTCTGTTAGTGAGGAAATTATAGATCCATCGACCGACTTTTCCTGTTATTCCTTTAGCACGCATTTTGTGCGCTATTACGCCATGGTCACACTTGTCGAAGGCTTTTGCAAAGTCTGTATATATTACATCTGCATTCTTTTTGTCTTCTAGTGCATTTAGGACCTTGTCGTAGTGGTCCAATAGTTGAGACAGACAGGAGCGACCTGTTCTAAACCCATGTTGCCCTGGGTTGTGTAACTGATGGGTTTCTAGATGCGTGGTGATCTTGCTTCTTAGGACCCTTTCAAAGATTTTTATGATATGGGATGTTAGTGCTATTGGTCTGTAGTTCTTTGCTGTTGCTTTACTGCCCCCTTTGTGGAGTGGGGCTATGTCTGTTGTTTTTAGTAACTGTGGGACGACCCCCGTGTCCATGCTCCCTCTCCATAGGATGGAAAAGGCTCGTGATAGGGGCTTCTTGCAGTTCTTGATGAACACAGAGTTCCATGAGTCTGGCCCTGGGGCAGAGTGCATGGGCATGTCATTTATCGCCTGTTCGAAGTCATTTGGCGTCAGGATAACATCGGATAGGCTTGTGTTAATCAAATTTTGTGGCTCTCTCATAAAAAATTCATTTTGATCTTCGACTCTCAGTCTGGTTAGCGGCTTGCTAAAAACTGAGTCATATTGGGACTTGAGTAGCTCACTCATTTCCTTGCTGTCATCTGTGTAGGACCCATCTTGTTTAAGTAGGGGCCCAATACTGGACGTTGTTCTCGATTTTGATTTGGCATAGGAGAAGAAATACTTTGGGTTTCTTTCGATTTCATTTATGGCTTTTAGTTCTTCCCGCGATTCCTGACTCCTAAAGGATTCTTTTAGCTTAAGTTCGATGCTTGCTATTTCTCTGACCAGTGTCTCCCTGCGCATTTCAGATATATTGACCTCTTTTAGCCGCTCTGTTATTCTTTTCCGTCGCCTGTAAAGGGAGCGCCTGTCTCTTTCTATTTTACATCTACTCCTCCTTTTTCTTAGAGGAATAAGCCTTGTGCATACATCGAGTGCCACCGAGTTAATCTGTTCTAGGCATAAGTTTGGGTCTGTGTTGCTTAGTATATCTTCCCAGCTTATATCGGTTAGGACTTGGTTTACTTGGTCCCACTTTATGTTTTTGTTATTGAAGTTGAATTTGGTGAATGCTCCCTCGTGACTAGTCTCATTTTGTCGGTCTGGGGCTCCACGCATACATGTCTGAACCTCAATTATGTTGTGATCTGAGTATATTGTTTTTGATATGGTGACATTTCTTATCAGATCATCATTGTTAGTGAATATGAGGTCTAGTGTATTCTCCAGTCTAGTAGGCTCTATTATTTGCTGGTTTAAATTGAATTTTGTGCAGAGATTTAAAAGCTCGTGTGAGTGTGAGTTTTCATCAGAGCTGCCTCCTGGTGTTATTACTGCAACAATATTATTTGCTATATTCCTCCATTTTAGGTGCCTTAAGTTGAAATCCCCCAGGAGCAAGATGTTGGGTGCAGGAGCTGGAAGATTTTCCAGACAGTGGTCAATTTTTAACAGCTGTTCCTGGAATTGCTGGGAAGTTGCATCCGGAGGCTTGTAGACTACCACAATGACTAGGTTTTGGTTCTCGACCTTTACTGCTAAAACTTCCACTACGTCATTTGAGGCATTAAGCAGTTCTGTGCAAACAAGTGACTCTGCAATGTACAGGCCAACCCCCCCCTTTTGCCTGTTCACTCTGTCACATCTGTATAGGTTGTAACCTGGGATCCATATTTCGTTGTCCAAGTGATCCTTTATGTGGGTCTCAGTGAAAGCCGCGAACATTGCCTTTGCCTCTGCAAGCAGTCCACGGATGAAAGGTATTAGTGACTCTGAAGCTGGTCCTAGTGGCATTAAAAGAAGAAGGGAAGTAACCCCAGAAAAGGACTCGACACCTCAAGTCTTAATGGAAGGGGATTCCCCTTCTAAACACTAACACTCTCTCTCCCCTCCTCCCATCCCATCAATCATCACCAGATCTTCAATAAAAGTAAGTGTCATGTAATTGTGCATGCCTTTTTCAGTTTGTGTGTATTAAAATTAACATTTCATGTGGTAAATTTTTTTTTTTTTCATACTTTTGGGTGTCTTGCACGGATTAATTTGATTTCCATTATTTCTTATGGGGAAAATTCATTCGCATACCGATCATTTCGCATAACAATGAGCTCTCTTGCACGGATTAAAGTCGTTATGCAGGGGTCCACTGTATATATATATATATATATATATATATATATATATATATTATATATATATATATATATAGATATATATATATATATATATATATATATTAATATATATATTATATACATATACACAAACACACACACACACATATGTACGTACGTACATAGTCCAGCGATGTTCTATACAAAACAACTATTAAGAGACTTTACTAGGTCTATTAACATGGTTAATACAGGAAGACAAACTAAGAAAACTTATTTAAACTTTAAAATAAAAAGTAAACTTATGTTTAGTATTTTCAATTATGAACATAACACTGAAAGAACACTTAACTGTATGTAGAGAAATGTTATTATAAAAAACAGCATGTCTCAGAGAAGGATAATTTATGTTGGATAATGTCTTAAACTTCATATGGGTCATTTGGCACTCCAGACCAAAGGATGCACTTACATTAAGGGACAGATATATGGAAGATGAGTTCAAGGGTGAAAGGAGAAAGTCATTATTGAAGTAAACCAGCTTTGTTTAAGAAATCATAACGAGAATCTGCAGTAAAGGATAAAATTTTTAAAGAGGAGGGCAGCCAAAATATGCAAGTGTATTAGGGCACTGACTGGGACAATTAGTTAAAAGATGTTGGACCAGTAGTACAATCTGACATTAATGAAGGAAGCATAATCAAAAGCACATAGGTAGTTTAATTAAAAACAGCTTACTAATCAATAACTCAAACCATTTATTACACCAAGAATCACAGTATTAATATAGCACTAGAAAATAGTACAAAAAAAGGGACATGTCTTGTAGGAGACTGGAATATCCTGAACTACAAGTTCATTAAATTCAACAACAGGAATGGTCAGGAAAAGGATAACCATTTTTAGTCTACTACTGCCAGCACTGAATGTACAGAATTATGTACTTGTATAATGTACTTAGGAGTTCAAGACTACAGTAAATGAGGTGGATGGACATTGCAGTAATGTGAATAATGACGATAAATAACAGTCATAAAATGAACATTAGTTTTAGAAAAAGAAGTTTAATTCAGTCTCAAAAAAACTGACTGCAAAAATGCTATACACATTTTAATTCACAAATCACCACTGCTCATGAGGGACTTGAAAAAATGTATTATATCCTAGAGTAAATGATGAATTAAACGCATGCAACATTTGGATATCTTTATTTTGAAGATGTCTGGCAACCAAGAGCCCTTTACCAGTACCAATGCACCTTCCTAGAACACAGATTATATATTCATCCAAAACTTATCTATCGAGAGGTTCTATGACACCGGTAGGGAATTGAACCTGTAAGTACCTGATTACCCGTGGTTATTCAGGTGCTGTATAGTCCCCATACTGATTTAACATTTCCCATAAATATAACTGTTAATAATTATCATGAAAAGCTTCACTCATGGTCGATATATATTACAAGAGCACAAAGGGACCAAAGATGCATCCTTCCGGTATTCGCATTTGACCTACGTGTAACTTTCGTCTCCTGGAAACATATGATATCAGCCTCTAAGCCTGACAAAAACTCCTTCATGCCAGTCTTGAAAGAACGGAGACCATTTATATTCCAACTGAGGACGCGGAAGGGCATTGTTCCTGTTGTTGTTGTGGTTGGGAGTTTATAGGGTTATAGAGTCTCAAAACTCTTTGACCGCGGGTTCAATCCCGCCCGTGGTACGGTTTATAGGGTTATCACAGCTGACGCCGTATTAAACCTGGTCTCTTATTTAATTAAAAAATGGCATTTTACAACGAAACAAAATATACTATATTAGCTTTGGAGTAAAAAACAATGTATTGTCCTTCAAACAAACTTTTGACACATGATACATTATGTAATACAGGGAGGAACTTTTGTCCAATCCCGGGAGGGAATTGGGCATGGAATAACAAGTTTTTGTTTGGATTATTAACCCGGAGGGTTAGTAACCCAGGATAACCCCAATAAAGTCATGGCATCGTTTGTCTGATTTATTTCCACTAGGAAATAAGCCAGGCCCCTTGGCCTGGTGGCAAAAACTCTCGCGTCACACGGTGTCCGGGTTCAATTCCCGGCGAAGAGGTGGAAACATTGTCTGTGTTTCCGTACACCGGTTGTCTGTGTTCAACCATTAGTAAAATGAGTACTTGGGTGTTAGTCGACTGGTGTGGGTCGCATCCTGAGACAAAACTAACCTAATTTGCCCGAAATGCTCTGCATAGCAAAGGGTTTTTCTATATAGTAGTACCCCTCAAGGAAGGTTCCTTGATGTTGGTGAGGGGCTCTTGATTTAGGGAATTGGATCTGTGCTCCAGTTCCCCGAATTAAACCTGAATGCCTTCCACATCCCCTCCCCCCAGGCGCTGTATAATCCTCCGGGTTTAGCGCTTCCCCTTGATTATAATAATAATAATAATAATAATAATATATAGTAGTACGTCATTGATGTCAGCTGGCCTGTATATCTTGTACATGTACTTGTAGTAAATAAAGATATTATTATCATTATAGACAGTATGCGACCCATACCAGTCGGCTATACCGAGGTACTAACTTGTGGCATGCTAAGAGCATTTTACATTTTATTCGGCCTATGTCATACACCCATATCAGCGAACCAGGCGCTAAGAGCTTAACAAGCAGGGGCCCCATCGTTATACCAGTACCTTGGTTCAACCAGTCAATCAAAAGGAAGCCCACCAAACTGTGAAGTGATCTGACTCACGAAATCGTAATGACACGATTGCAAACAAACTGTGAAAATTTGTCTGGACTGCCTCCAAGTGAGTCGCCTACCCTGGCAAACTCTGTTGACACCGAGCTCTGAGGTCGGTACCTCAGCTTCACAAGTGGCTTATAGGACAGATTTTTACAAATGATTGATGTTGCAAGAAACTCGCCTGCATGCACGTATAAAGGACTAACTTACTTGGTGTTGCAGCATCTATCCTGATCTTCAACTTCCTTAAGCTTAGCCTTTCCTCAGAAACCACGTGCAACCGGGAGCCTTAATTCCTGCAATATTCAATTGTTATTAGTGGCCTGCCTGCACCTCAGAAATTCCTTTATCCAAGGGAGGCCAAGCCCATGATGACACTCTTCAGGTCACTTGTTCTATCTAGGCTGGAATATTGCTGCACACTAACAGCACCTTTCAAGGCAGGTGAAATTGCCGACCTAGAAAATGTACAGAGAACTTTCACGGCGCGCATAACGGAGATAAAACACCTCAATTACTGGGAGCGCTTGAGGTTCCTAAACCTGTATTCCCTGGAACGCAGGAGGGAGAGGTATCCCCTAGTACAACTATGCAGACATGGACACTAGCTTCTAGGTAGACAAGAGACACTGGTACGTACTGGGCATGCACTGCCAGCTGCATACAGGCCTACAGTTCAACTCACTCACAATTTTTCCCCAGACACTGGCCAGAAATCCTAAGAGAAAGTGGAGGTTTTGTCTTACTGTATGGGCCTGACGGAGGAGGTCATCTACGGTACATCGAGGTGCCTCTACCAGATTTCCCCAGGTCTCAAATGTGAAGACACGTGGGGGGCGCCGTCTGCTGATCACAGCACATGTTGTCCAGTTGGTGTCTGTCTACAGAAGGACGCTATTGTGTCTTTGAGACCCGTGCCTCGTAGTTCAAACTAGGGCTGCCAGTTCTCCCTAGCTAACTTAACCTAGTGTTTGCCTACATTATCGGCCTATTACTACCTATGTTAAGGTCTTAGGTCTACATTATTATTATCTACAGTTGCCTCAATAATCCTAATATTAGTGTACTAACAGTAAACTACCTACTTCTTCCCTGAAGGGTAAATCTATAAATTAATAAGTGCCTACCATCCACGCCAACTCGGAAAAGAATGCTTTTGTTTGGGTGGGTTTAAGGGCCACCCAGCTCAGCCGTTCCATTACGGCCTTGCTGGGACCCCTTTGGACGCCATATCTGTCCTGTGGAACTTTAGGGACCAAATAAATTTCCACATCCTCCCTCCGGCGAAGGTAAGCGCTAAGTCTAAATCAAGTTCACCTTCCAAGAAAGTTAGTGCGTCATCGAGCCCCCATCTTGGCGGACCCTGGACACGAGTCGACTAACCGGGCCCTCCATGTGTGAAGCGGGAGCTTTAGCCACCAGGCCACCACTCTTGTCGAGCAGACTCTGGTCTAACTTCAACCATCCAGTTTCCCCTGCGTGGACCTCTGGGGGTGTAAACTTGTTGGTTCCGGTGGTCTTAGCACCCTTTCCTTTAACTTTAACATCTTTCGTATGTCTAGCCTTGACTGAGTGGCTCCGTACTTTCCCACCCAGTGGCCCACATGCCCTGGTAGCCTTTCCTCCCACTGATACAAGGTTCCCTGGATTTAATGGCAATCTATCTCCCTCTTTACATACCCTGTAAAAGTGTTTTCCCAAGGTGGCCGAGTGTTCGTCACTCCCTACCTGGTTCAGCTTCCCTGGCGGTTCATCGTGTATACTGGTATTCATTATCACTACTCCCCCAGCTATCATGGGGACAGCTTCTCCTCTATCTGGCGTGGCAGGGAATTCAGGTGGAATCCTGCCGCCTATGATGTATCCTACTGGGGATCTGTATAAACCAATTCCTTCCCTAAACGTCCGTCGTGTAGACAGGAAGTCATCTATATGATTGGCTCCCACCAGGATACCTACATTTCTGACTGTGTCAGTGGTAATTCCCTGGTCTGCCAGCTTCACGTCAAGGTCTTTCAATCGCTTAGCTGCTGCAGCAAGACCTCTCGCTGTAATTGCCCTGGGTAATGTCTCTACCACCAAGGCTGTAATGTCTCTGCGATGTCCACCTAATTTGACTGTGACATCCACCACATCATAAGATTTGGGTGGGGCCTGACTTATAGCCCCTCCCAACATCATACTAACTTTCCTTGTGGCCTTCAACTTTAATTTAGCCACCAACTTCTTTGTTATCAAGGATACTTGTGCTCCTGGGTCAAAGAATAATCGGGTTGTTTCGGACCTGTGCCCATTCACAACCTTTGCCATGACTGTAGGTAGGGCAGCACCTCCGTGATTCTCACTCGGATTAGAGACTTCACTCCCACTAATCACGCTGGCTACCATTTCAGGCTCAGACTCACTTTCTATCTCTACCTGAGAGATATCCCTACTAGCCTGGGGTTCCCTTAAATTATTGGGACATAGTGCAGTATGGTGCTTACCTTTGCAACAGACTCGACACTCACTGAGCTGGGTGCCACAGTCTCTCGCAAAGTGTTCCCCACAACACTTGAAGCAGAGTCTCAACTCCCTTAGTCTCTGTTGCCTACTGCTCAGTGTTATATACTCCGAGCAACTCGTGCTAGCATGTTCGCCTTCGCAGAACACGCATATTCTGGCATGAGTGCCTCTGAGGTTCTGCTTAGAGGTTCTTACCTTAGACACTTCTTTACCATAGTACACTCCAACGTTAGTCGTACGAGCTTTAGACTGATCTCTCGAGATCTTTGAGTAACTTTCTGGGTTTTTATGTGGCGATGGTGGTGACTCTTCTCTCACACCTATACTCAAATGAGAAACGAGATCTCCCAACCCCTCAACAATTTGTTGTATCGTGAACCTATTCGTCCGATATTTTAAGTGTAACTCATGCACTGTAGTGCCAGCCAGTTTCCTCTGAATCACCTGACTGATGAACCATTCCGACTTACCCCAATCATGTAAATCTTTAAGACAATTTGTCAAACTCATAATTTCGATTCAGAACTTCTCTAGGCTCTGACGGTCATGGCGACAAGCCTCTAGATCCAACAACCGATAAAGTATAGCTACCTTTATCTCCTCAGTGTTGCCAAACGTGTCCTTTAATTGGTCTTTGGCATGTTGGTAATTGGTGTCGGTGGTTTGGTAATGCCGGACCAAGTCCAAGGCTTTACCCTTGAGCTGTGAACGTAAATATTGTAATTTGACGGCATCTGACAAATCGTCTCTGTCATCTATCTGGGCTTTAAACTGATCCCAGAAAGCAATGTACTCTGTTAAGGTTCCGTCGAACGTTGGTAAATTCAACTGGGGCAATCTGGGCAACACATTAACAGGCGTGCTGTTGTTCGTGTTCCTTGAAACATTTGCTGCCCCTGCTGTACCGGCCTTCAAAGTCTTTATTAACTGCCTGCAGAGTCTCATCTCTGCTTTACACTCTGCCCTTCGTTCGTCATAGTCCGTCCGTGCTACTTCGACTGTATATTCAGACTCACCTGTAGTATAGGCCTCTGTCTCATAAAGGATAAATGATCTCTCAAAGGCCTCCAGCCTTTGCTCCAAAGGTTTCAGGCAACTCTCTAGTTCCTCCCAGTCTACGTCCTGATCTTGCCTGACCATACGACACTCCTCACATGCTTTGCTCAGGCGCCCCTTATAGGCTCCCATAGACCGCTTTAATTGACTTAGAGCTGGGACAGCTGGTACTACATCTTCACCTACCATAGTTGCGGTTTAGTTAAGATCACGGTACTAATTTGTACTTCAATTAGCCCACCCCACAGCACGAACGGTATTAGGCAAGAATGAACGAGTCTCAAGGCTTCTCAACAAGCTTGACAACTCCCTTTATTATATTGACTCTACTCTGAATAAAAAATGTACACTGTTAGCTCTCAAATCCCAATCGAAATGTGTATCGATGTGAAAGCTTAACCTAGCAATTTCCTGTACAATGTCAGCAAATAATTACAGGACTTAACCTAGTCTCAGGTACAATTCACAAATCCCACATTAAAATGAATCAAAGACAATGAAAATCACACAATAAAAATGCAGTACACAAATTAAAAAATCACTTTATTCGCACAAGTAAATTCAACAATTCAACTTGTGAAACAGTAAATGAATAATGAATGTAAACAGCTTGGCCTAACTGCCCAGTTTACTCTGTCTAGCGTGGATGGTTGGATAAGGTAAATCCTAACCTAACTAGTGTGCTATAACTTAAACCTGGCTCTGTTAAACTGGTTCCTAACTGTGGCCTAGCTATGTTAATTTTAACCTAGCTATTCCACATCCTGCAATATTCAATTGTTATTAGTGACCTGCATGCACCTCAGAAATTCCTATATCCAAAGGGGTGTGTATCCCCTAGTACAACTATGCAGACACGGACACTAGCTTCTAGGTAGACAAGAGACACTGGTACGTACTGGGCATGCACTGCCAGCTGCATACAGGCCCACAGTTCAACTCACTCACAATTTTTCCCCAGACACTGGCCAGAAATTCTAAGAGAAAGTGGAGGTTTTGTCTTACTGTATGGGTCTGACGGAGGTCATCTATGGTACATCGAGGTGCCTCTACCAGATTTCCCCAGGTCTCAAATGTGAAGACACGTGGGGGGCGCCGTCTGCTGATCACGGCACGTCTTGTCCAGTTGGTGTCTGTCTACAGAAGGACGCTATTGTGTCTTTGAGACCCGCGCCTCGTAGTTCAAACTAGGGCTGCCAGTTCTCCCTAGCTAACTTATCCTAGTGTTTGCCTACATTATCGGCCTATTACTACCTATGTTAAGGTCTTAGGTCTACATTATTATTATCTACAGTTGCCTCAATAATCCTAATATTAGTGTACTAACAGTAAACTACCTACTTCTTCCCTGAGGGGTAAATCTATAAATCAATAAGTGCCTACCATCCATGCCAACTTGGGAGAGAACGCTTTTGTTTGGGTGGGTTTAAGGGCCACCCAGCTCAGCCGTTCCATTACGGCCTTGCTGGGATCCCTTGGTACGCCATATCTGTTTTGTGGAACTTTAAAAACCAAATAAATTTCCACACAAACCATACCACGGGTGGGATTTGAACCCACAGTCAGAGAGTCTCAAAACTCCAGACTGTCGCGTTAGCCACTGGGCCAGCTAGCTTGTGAAGTGATGTGGTACACTTGTGAAGCAGCTTTCTTAGACTTATCTTCACAGCTGGTCATTACAGTTCTCACCGTGTCTTGTGTTTGCATTCGCCTCATTGTGCATAGCTGTAAATACTGTACATAGGATATATACATATTGTAAATACCAGCTTGTTTTGGTGAAGGACATACAATCATTTACACTCTCTTCTGCCTTTTTGTTTGTTCCTAAGTGGTTATCGTGTCATAGCGAGGTGTGCAGCCCAAATAGTCTACACTTGTGTTCGTAATACTGTTTAATGCTAAATAAACACGAGCAGCAGTGGTAAGGAAGCATGTCCAGCGTTTCCACTCAACCAAGGATAGAACCTCAGTCTCTCAGTGTGCGAGCTGAGGCCGGTACCAACTTAGCCAACTGTATCTAGCTCTTCTAGACTTTTAGGGATGGAAGGGGATTCCATGTTACCTAACTGGGAATGTTTTATTATTCCTATTACTCTTTTCGAAAGAAACTTTCGTTTCATTCCTAATTCCCACCTAGTTTTCATGCACTGCTTCCCCCAAAACTGGGGAGTACGGCTTTATACGACGTAAGGAATGATGTCCCTATAATCCAACACAAAAACCAACATTTTTGTCTTCTTAATCTTCAAAGTTAATAAAGTGAATAAGGTTTTTTTCTGATATATTATCAGGGCTGTGCTATTAGAGGTTCCTGGGAATCTAGAAATTGTGAATATCGCTAAATGCTATTTGTATAAAAAGTTTTGTTTCAGATTTGGGCTCATTTCTCGTTCCAGATATCATAACTTATTCATCTCCAGTGAGTTGCACTCGCACAGTTGCCCTTAAGAAAGGCAACTGGTTAAGACAGTATCATGTACGAATTCATCGAATAATTCCCATCATCTCAGTACTCAATCCTGGACCAATGCTTGACACAATGGAACATTTCCGTACAACAGAAACACAGCGACATCCTTCGTTTTCTTGAGTCAGGTTAAAATAAAGCATCATAATCAGCATCATACAGACCTGTTTCTCTTTTATCTTGCCTAGCTAAGTTCATGCAGAGACTTGCACTTACTCGTCTTGTATAGTATCCAGAACACCACCACTTCAAGCGAGCTTCGGATTCGAAAACTTAACTTTATACCAAATCCACTCATTTTTATTAAAACTAGATGTATTTAATACCCAGGTATTACAGAATTAATATGTGAGTATTAAAAAAGTAATGACCTGGTTATAAAAAGATACCCGGGTATTAATTCTTAGTCCAGAATGGGTAAGCCAGTGGTTAGTGCTTCTGTGGACCACAACAACAGGATGTAAGGGGTTCGAACCCCCTTCTAAAAAGAATCGTCACCGAAAGCAATCTCTGGATTGAGGATCGGCCACTCGTCTCTGGTGGCCTGGTGGCTAAAACTCTCGTTTCACACGGCGAGGGCCTGGGTTCGATTCCCAGCCAGGGTAGAAACATTGGGCGTGTTTCTTTACACCTGTTGTCTATGTTCCCCATCAGTAAAATGGGTACCTGGGTGTTAGTCGACTGGTGTAGGTCGCATCCTGAGACACTGACCTAATTTGCCCGACATGCAGAGCATAACAAGGGGCTTTCTATATAGTAGTATGTCATTGATGTCCTCTAGGACTGTATACCATGTACATGTACTTGTAGTAAAGATATTATTATTATTATTATTATTATTATTATTATTATTATTATTATTATTATTATTATTATCCCATTCATGGGGAAACGCTGAACCTATTAGGGGTCACAGTGCCTAGGAATAATCATAGGCACTCAGGTTTGATCCAAGGGTAGCATAAATCCAATTCCTTGCATTAAAAGTCCCTCACAGACTTCTTCGAACCTCCCTCAAAGGGTCCCAAATCCGACAACGATGCAATAATGTTTTATCACTGATTTCATCATTGCTTAGTTAATCTTAAGTTAATTTTAAGCCAGCCCGTAATGCTATGCATGTAAGTGGCTTTGGCATGCTGCTCTTACCTGTATTTTTTGTACCTCTGTATGAATGCTCAAATTACTAAATAAATAAATAAATAAACAATCCTAAGTTACATCATTTGGTGGAAAAAAAATTATTGTGGTCTTATGCGGACCATCCTTCTTGCCAGAGGTTGCGGTGGTGAGACCACTGAAAATTAGTCAGAGTAAGTAATACCCCTATGGAAAACCTGGAGGTCCTGTACACAAATAACTTAAACATAGGAGAATGAAGCCTATGACTGAAATAATAATAATAATAATAATAATAATAATAATAATAATAATAATAATAATAATAATAATAATAATAATAATAATAATAATAAAGATTTATTCTCTTATGTGCGTGTTATTTCTGTATTGTTCCAGTCACGGTATTGTGCCTTTTTATTCTCCTGGAGATCCTGAATAGCTGGCTGACAGGTTGGGTGCATGTTCGTTTCCCTGAGCACAGCCATGTCCAGGGACCCAACAAAATAAGACTTCTTGTGGTTACTAGAAATAAGACGTAGCCAAACCTGTAAACGAACGACGATAGAATGAGTGTAATATCGGGATAACCTGTACCCACTTTGCGAATCCGAAACAACTGCGAATGACAGGAGGACGTGGCCGATTGTGGATGATAGCCGTGAGAACTGCCTGCAATTTCGCTGTGGAAATATTAGCCAATTCTAATATATTTTTTTTAATTTCCACCACTAAATATCATTGCCACATCCTTCCACACTTCACTCATCGTGCTGAATAGGTAAAACATGCTATTTTGGCTTATATAGCAACGCTCTTCTTGTCGAATAAGGCAAAAGAAAATTTGTGTATTCAATAATTTCTCAAAAATCATTCTAAACCTAACGATAAAAATATATTTCATTGTGTTCGTTTGTTATTAAATTACTGTAAACTTATCTAAAATATATTTAGTTGCATCAGGCTAAATTGAAGTGCGCTTCTTATGTAAGATTGGGAAAGTTTTCTAAGGTTCTTTTGGTACAAAATTATTATTTTTTACATTATCATAAATGAAAAAAAAATCTTTAAACGTGCAAGAGAATTTTTTAGAAAGGACTTAATTTTAAATGAGTTCTTGCTAATTGACCAGTTTTACCTATTCGGCACGACATATATATATCTTGGACCAGACCAATCCGTTGTGAATGTCGGGTTTAGTGCTCTCCTACTAATATAATATTAACAATAACATATCGTGGAAGATAAACAATCACCTGCCTTAATTTCCTAGTGTCTGCATTCTTTGTTGATGTAAAATTAATCTAATAATATTGTTTATCACAATAAGGTTATATCCGGGTAAATTTACACAATGTACTAAGTAAGTATAAGTTTATTCAGGTATACAAATGCTATATATTTGTGCCCATAATATACATATGCCTCCAAGACTATTGAAAAAAATAATCTGCAGGAAACAAGCAAGTGTTTCTTTTTTATTTTTTTTAGATTATGCTAGGTTAAATCTGCTGGATGCCCGAAAAAAAAAAATCACGGAACGGGTGGGGATTGAACTCGTGGCAAGTGAGATTACTCACAGGCCAGTGAGTTTCGTGATTTGTTTGTAATCATGTTATTACGATCTCGCGAGTCATCGTAAAAAATAAGGAGTTTTGAAACCTAAATAAAAATTCTTGACTTTTTATTTAATAATTCGAAGTGTCTAATGGCGGACATCAACCAAATCTTTCAGTGGGCTGCAGAAAACAATATGAAGTTCAACGATGAGAAATTTCAATTACTCAGATATGGTAAACACGAGGAAATTAAATCTTCATCAGAGTACAAAACAAATCCTGGCCACAAAATAGAGCGAAACACCAACGTCAAAGACCTGGGAGTGATCATGTCGGAGGATCTCACCTTCAAGGACCATAACATTGTATCGATCGCATCTGCTAGAAAAATGACAGGATGGATAATGAGAACCTTCAAAACGAGGGATGCCAAGCCCATGATGACACTCTTCAGGTCACTTGTTCTATCTAGGCTGGAATATTGCTGCACACTAACAGCACCTTTCAAGGCAGGTGAAATTGCTGACCTAGAAAATGTACAGAGAACCTTCACGGCGCGCATAACGGAGATAAAACACCTCAATTACTGGGAGCGCTTGAGGTTCCTGAACCTGTATTCCCTGGAACGCAGGCGGGAGAGATACATGATTATATACACCTGGAAAATCCTAGAGGGACTAGTACCGAACTTGCACACGAAAATCACTCACTACGAAAGCAAAAGACTTGGCAGACGATGCAACATCCCCCCAATGAAAAGCAGGGGTGTCACTAGCACGTTAAGAGACCATACAATAAGTGTCAGGGGCCTGAGACTGTTCAACTGCCTCCCAGCATACATAAGGGGGATTACCAACAGACCCCTGGCAGTCTTCAAGCTGGCACTGGACAAGCACCTAAAGTCGGTTCCTGATCAGCCGGGCTGTGGCTCGTACGTTGGTTTGCGTGCAGCCAGCAGTAACAGCCTGGTTGATCAGGCTCTGATCCACCAGGAGGCCTGGTCACAGACCGGGCAGCGGGGGCGTTGACCCCCGGAACTCTCTCCAGGTAAACTCCAGGTTATCTGGAGTATACCTGGAGAGGGTCTCGGAGGTCAACACCCCCGCGGCCAGGGCTGTTACCAGGCCTCCTGGTGGATCATGCTTGTCCAGTGCCAGCTTGAAGACTGCCAGGGGTCTGTTGGTAATCCCCCTTATGTATGCTGGGAGGCAGTTGAACAGTCTCAGGCCCCTGACACTTATTGTATGGTCTCTTAACGGGCCCGATCAACCAGGCTGTTACTGTTGGCCACGTACAAACCACAGCCCGACTGGTCGGGTACTGACTTTAGGGTCCTGTCCAGCGCCTTCTTGAAGAAAGCCAGGGGTCTATTGGTAATCCTCCTTACGTATGCCGGGAGGCAGTTGAACAGTCTTGGGCCCCTGACACTTACTGCGTTGTCTCTTATCGTGCTATTGGCACCCCTGTTGCATCGTCTGCCGAGTCTTTTGCTTTCATAAGGAGTGATTTTCGTGTGCAAATTTGGTACAAATCCCTCTAGAATTTTCCAAGTGTATATAATCATGTATCCCGCCTGCGTTCCAGGGAGTACAGGTTGAGGAACTAAAGGCGTTCCCAGTGATTGAGGTGTCATATCGCACTTATGTGCGCCGTGAAGGTTCTCTGTACATTTTCAAGGACATAGGAAAGTATTGGTTTGGAAATAGGGTGATTGATGAGTGTAACAGTCTAGCTAGTTGGGTTGTTGAGGCTAAAACCTTGGGTGGTTCATGTTTAGGTTGGATAGGTGCATGAGTGAAAGGGGTTGGATTTGAGTGGGACTTGCATATGAATGGATAGAATTATCAGAGCTTATTTCTTGGGTAGTTTTGAAAATTTGGTTGGGTAAATGTTTTGTTAGTAGGATGGATTATAAAGGACCTGCCTAGTATGGGCCAACAGGCCTGCTGCAGTGTTCCTCCTTTCTTGTGTTCTTATGTCAGCAATTTCACCTGCCTTGAAAGGTGGTGTTAGTGTGCAGCAATATTCCAGCCTAGATACAACACGCGTCCTGAAGAGTGTCATCATAGGCTTGACATCCCTAGTTTTGAAGGCTGTCATTATCCATCCTGTCATTTTTCAAGCAGATGTGATTGATGTTGTGGTCTTTGAAAGTGAGATCCTCTGAGATTATCTGAGGTTAATTTGTACTTAAGTTCCTGTATAAGACAATTATAAAACCGTAAACTTACTGGTATGTACGAAAACTAAACACAAAGAAAATTCAATAGCTTTATTTGCATGTCCATCTTTGGGCAGTCCAAGTACTGGGCCGCATTGGTCTTGCTCTTCGCCTTGCCGCTACTATCCTCGCCGAGCACAGATGTATCTGCGGCAGTAAACCGGTAGACCGATTCGGGTACCATGATCTTGTTTCCGTAGATCCTAGATGCAAGGCATGAAGAGGTTAATAATAACATCGTCAAGAGGAGCCATGCAAAAGCAGGATGCCCAGTAATAAGGAAGCCACCCGAACTATGCAGATCTGTTGGCAACCAAAAGCAACCAGATGGAATTATCCTGCAAGCCTGGACAGACGGCAAGCAGGTGGCGTGGGACTACACATGTGCATTCACATTGGCTAATGCCTGTCTCCGGTTAAACAGGGAGGAAAGGGGGCAGCTGGCAGCTTTAGAGAGTCCCAAAAGTCTAGAAAATATTGGGGGTCTTGTGGCTCGGTTGATAACACACACAGCTCACATACTGAGTGTTCGTGGTTCGATCCCCGGAACTGGTGGAAACGTTGGGCATGTTTCCCTACACCTGCTGTCCCTGTTCACCTAGCAGTAAGTAGGTACCTGGGTGTTAGTCGAATGCTGTGGGTCGCATCCTGGGTGGACAAGATTAAAGGATCCAGTGGAAATAAGACAGACGATAGTCCTCGATGAAGCACTGACTAATAGGTTATGATAGGTAGCTCGATGACGCACTGACTATTGGGTTATTATGGGTGATTCGATGACGCACTGACTTTATTGGGTTATCATAGGTGGCTCGATGACGCACTGACTATTGGGTTATCCTTGGTGATTCGATAACTCACTGACTTTATTGGATTATCCTGGGCGGTTCGATGACGCATTTGCTAGAAAAATGACAGGATAGATAATGAGAACCTTCAAAACTAGGAATGCCAAGCCCATGATGACACTCTTCAGGTCGCTTGTTCTATCTAGGCTGGAATATTGCTGCACACTAACAGCACCTTTCAAGGCAAATGAAATTGCTGACCTAGAAAATGTACAGAGAACCTTCACGGCGCACATAACGGAGATAAAACACTTCAATTACTGGGAGCGCTTGAAGTTCCTGAACCTGTACTCCCTGGAACGTAGGTGGGAGAGATACATGATTATATACACCTGAAAACTCCTAGAGGAACTAGTACCGAACTTGCACACGAAAATCACTCACAACGAAAGCAGAAGACTCGGCAGACGATGCAACATCCCCCCAATGAAAAGCAGGGGTGTCACTAGCACGTTAAGAGACAATACAATAAGTGTCAGGGGCCCGAGACTGTTCAACTGCCTCCCAGCATACATAAGGGGGATTACCAATAGACCCCTGGCTGTCTTCAAGCAGGCACTGGACAAGCACCTAAAGTCGGTACCTGACCAGCCGGGCTGTGGCTCGTACGTTGGATTGCGTGCAGCCAGCAGTAACAGCCTGGTTGATCAGGCTCTGATCCACCAGGAGGCCTGGTCACAGACCGGGCCGCGGGGGCGTTGACCCCCAGAACTCTCTCCAGGTAAACTCCAGGTGGCACGATGACGCACTGACTGTTGCTATCCTTGGTGACTCGATGACGCACTAACTTTATTGGGTTATCCTGGGTGACTAACCCTCTGGGTTAAAAATCTAAACAAATCTTATCTTAACTTGCCCATCAGGCCACGGGACACCGTAACGGTACACCGTAACGGTGCCCCGTGGCCTGGTGGCTTTATTAAGCTCTATGAACCTTTATGAAGCTCTCACTTCACACGGCGAGGGTCTGGGTTCGATTCCCAGCAAGGGTAGAAACATTGGGCGTGTTCCTTTATACCGGTTGTCTATGTTACCCATCAGTAAAATGGTACTTATAAGTTAGTCGACCGGTGTGGGTCGCATCCTGGGGCCAAAACTGCCCTAATTTGCCCGAAATGCTCTGCATAACAAGCGATTTTCTATACAGTAGTATGTCATTGATGTCAGCTAGGTCTGTATACCTTGTACATGTACTTGTTGAAGCAAAGATATTATTATTATTATTATTATTATTATTATTATTATTATTATTATTATTATTATTATTATTATTATTATTATTATTATATCTTTGTTCCCATAGGCTCAGACACCCTTGGCTTATAGGAAAAGAGTGCATCAAAGTTCCTTAAGGAGCTAGGCAAAAGACTCATTAGGGCAACTAGGGATCCCAGGGCAGCTAGCTCTTGTTTCAGCGACTCAGTGCTGCAATTCAGAGGGGTGATGCTTGTTGTATCGTGGGTACGCGCCCCAGTTCTGAGGAGCTGGATGCCAATTCGAGGGGTGATGCTTGTTGTATCGTGGGTACGCGCCCCAGTTCTGAGGAGCTGGATGCGAATTTTTATCGAGCCACCCATGTAATTTTTGACAAACACTAAGCAATATGTACTTGTAATGCATCCCTCAAACCTCATGTGTTGTATATGCCACCTATGTGCCCTCAATACAAATTAGGTACTATATTAGGTTATGAAATATCACCCTGTTTGACTTAAATTATCCTTGGTAATTTACACTATATATGGTAATTTACCTAAATAACCTTACTTATGCATGATAGTTACAATCACCTAAATCTGCACTTACCTAATTGTACTTGCAGGGGTCGATTCCCAGCTCTTGGCCCGCCTCTTCACTGGACGCTACTAGGTCCACTCTCTTCCTGCTCCAAGAGCCTTATTCAATTCAAGTTTATTCTCTATAAGGGTTACAATGTGGGGTTTACAGGTTTTGGGTATTGTGTGGTTTACATGTTATAAAATACTAATTACAGAGGGGGCCACTAGGACACCTAGCATGGCTAGGCATTTCGAGCAGACTTAGATTAAATCTTAACCTATTAGGACGTTTCCTTAAGACACCTTCAAGGACCGTAACATTGTATCGATCGCATCTGCTAGAAAAATGACAGGATGGATAATGAGAACCTTCAAAACGAGGGATGCCAAGCCCATGATGACACTCTTCAGGTCACTTGTTCTATCTAGGCTGGAATATTGCTGCACACTAACAGCACCTTTCAAGGCAGGTGAAATTGCTGACCTAGAAAATGTACAGAGAACCTTCACGGCGCGCATAACGGAGATAAAACACCTCAATTACTGGGAGCGCTTGAGGTTCCTGAACCTGTACTCCCTGGAACGCAGGCGGGAGAGATACATGATTATATACACCTGGAAAATCCTAGAGGGACTAGTACCGAACTTGCACACGAAAATCACTCACTACGAAAGCAAAAGACTTGGCAGACGATGCAACATCCCCCCAATGAAAAGCAGGGGTGTCACTAGCACGTTAAGAGACCATACAATAAGTGTCAGGGGCCCGAGACTGTTCAACTGCCTCCCAGCATACATAAGGGGGATTACCAACAGACCCCTGGCAGTCTTCAAGCTGGCATTGGACAAGCACCTAAAGTCGGTTCCTGATCAGCCGGGCTGTGGCTCGTACGTTGGTTTGCGTGCAGCCAGCAGTAACAGCCTGGTTGATCAGGCTCTGATCCACCAGGAGGCCTGGTCACAGACCGGGCCGCGGGGGCGTTGACCCCCGGAACTCTCTCCAGGTAAACTCCATGTTCACCCATCATTATAAAATGGGTACCTGGGTGTTAGTCGACTGGTATGGGTCGCATCCTGGGACAAAACTGACCTGATTTGCCCAAAATGGCTAAAGCTCCCGCTTCACACACGGAGGGCCCGGGTTCGATTCCAGGCGGGTGGAAACATTTCGACACGTTTCCTTACACCTGTTGTCCTGTTCACCTAGCAGCAAATAGGTACCTGGGTGTTAGTCGACTGGTGTGGGTCGCATCCTGGGGGACAAGATTAAGGACCCCAATGGAAATAAGTTAGACAGTCCTCGATGACGCACTGACTTTCTTGGGTTATCCTGGGTGGCTAACCCTCCGGGGTTAAAAATCCGAACGAAATCTTATCTTATCTTATCTTATCTTATCTTATGTACTTACTTGATTCACTCAGCTTTGGGTTATCCTAGGTTCTCTACACATATGCTGCTATGTATGATAATTCTATGTAACTGTATTTGTGTATACCTGAATAAACTTACTTACTTAATTACTTACTTACTTACTTACTTACTCACCTACTTAACTTACTCAGCCAGTGGTGCAGTCACACACTTTCTTAACCCAGATAAAAACTTAGTTCAGTTTTTATATTAAGCGACCAGTTTGTACAATGTAAACAATATGCCAGGCCTCACACGCTCTCACATAACTACAAAATATACCTTGTAGTTAATTTATCTCGGTAAGCTGGTCTCATCTGTTGAGTTAACTTACTCCCTTAATGAAGCCTTATTGTAGTAAAATAAGAGTGGATGAAATTTGGAGTTGTTTTGCGTAGGTAGAGGTGTAAATGAGACAGTGCCCCACCCAAGTCTCATGGCCGTCTTAGTTAACAGTTTCACCTGCCGCTTTTCTTACGATAATTTAAGATATGGTGGAGAATGTGATATGCGAGTTATATTCGTTTATGTCAATCATGGTTATGTAACTTCGAAAAAAACAAATTGCTATTTAAGAAGTGTGTTTCATTTCACGTCAGTGGAGATTTAGCTTGTTTATTTAGACACAGGTACACATGAGTACAGTTATCATACATAGTGTAAACTACCAAGGATAACCTCCAAAAAGTCAGATAAGGTGATTTATTTCCATTCGGGTCCTTGAAAGGATGATGCTAATAGCATTAGGTATTCCCAGGCGGTCACCCATCAAAGTACTAACCCAACCCAACGTTGGTTAACCTCGCTGATCGGATGGGAAGCTGTGCATTCAGCGTGTTTAATTTTATTAGAACAGATTAGCCCCCTCTTGAGGGAGAGGCTCTTGATCCAAGGAATTGGACCTGTCCACCCCCTTCCTAACCTGAATGTCTCCCATAGGTTATGTTCTGTATTATTTACTGTATTTCTGTATTTCCCAGTGAACTGATACCCAGGCCTCTCTGAAAACAAGTCACTCTGTTTTACCTGCTACTAGAAAAATGACAGGATGGATAATGAGAACCTTCAAAACTAGGGATGCCAAGCCCATGATGACACTCTTCAGGTTGCTTGTTCTATCTAGGCTGGAATATTGCTGCACACTAACAGCACCTTTCAAGGCAGGTGAAATTGCTGACCTAGAAAATGTACAGAGAACCTTCACGGCACGCATAACGGAGATAAAACACCTCAAATACTGGGAGCGCTTGAGGTTCCTGAACCTGTACTCCTTGGAACGCAGGAGGGAGAGGTACATGATTATATACACCTGGAAAATCCTAGAGGGACTAGTACCGAACTTGCACACGAAAATCACTCACAACGAAAGCAAAAGACTTGGCAGAAGATGCAACATCCCCCCAATGAAAAGCAGGGGTATCACTAGCACATTAAGAGACCATACAATAAGTGTCAGGGGCCCGAGACTGTTCAACTGCCTCCCAGCATACATATGGGGGATTACCAATAGACCCCTGGCAGTCTTCAAGCTGGCACTGGACAAGCACCTAAAGTCGGTACCTGACCAGCCGGGCTGTGGCTCGTACATTGGTTTGCGTGCAGCCAGCAGTAACAGCCTGGTTAATCAGGCTCTGAACCACCAGGAGGCCTGGTCACAGACCGGGCCGCGGGGGCGTTGACCCCCGGAACTCTCTCCAGGTAATCTCCAGGTATAGGTAATTTGCACATATTATTATGTAAAGCAAGTGTAATGATCCAAAGAGTTTGTAATTGTACCTGAATAAACTTGCTTGCTTATCCATTCAGTTATGTTGAGTGGTTTCAAGGTATTCTAGATGGTTTTAGCCTAGTGGTAATTACTACTACTATCATGGATTAAACAATGAAGCATGTATACTTCAAGTATTCTAATAGTGCTTTGCCACCAGGCGCGTGGCCTGGTAGCAAAAACTCTTGGTTCACACACTGAGGGTCTGGGTTTGATTAACGGCATTTGTGGAAATATTGGGTGTGTTTCCTTACACCTGTTGTCCATGTTCACCAATCAGTAAAATGGGTACTTGGGTGTTAGTCGACCTGTGTAGGTCACATCCTGGGACAAAATTGACCTAATTTGCCTGAAACGCTCTGAATAGCAAACAACTTTCTATGTAGCATTATGTCATTGATGTCAGCTAGGCCTGTATACCTTGTACATGTAGTTGTAGAAATGAAGATATTATTATTATTATTTAAGTGTTTGGCAATAGTAGATAACTGATCCTCAGTGGATTTCATTTGTTAATTATATTTTTAAATGTACAGGCTGGCTGTCACTAATCCGGCATCATCGGGACCTGTAGGGTGCTGGGTTAGTGATTGTGCTTGATTACAGAGTGGTTAGGTTAGAACGCACTTAACCCAGTGGCGATATTTATGCATCGGCGATTTCACCCAATTTACGCCCTATTTTTTGCCCATTCCAGTGCTCCAGTCTACCAAACTGATAGCTATTTCGCAAGTATTCCTTCTATTCTGTCAATTGAGTACAAGAAACACCCATTCACCTATTTCAACTGCCCAGTAAAGCGGTCAGAAATTGGTAATTTGGCCAATTTCACACATTTCAAAAGATGCTAATTTCAAAATAGGGTCCAGAATAAACAGTGCAGACATTCCTAACACTAAAATAATATTTTGTCTTCATTAGTCACGTCTCCAGGCGCCTTTTATACATATTATGCTTGCTTTCCGGTTTGAATTTTTATTCATGCAAAAAACAGAAGATTTACTGTTATGCAGACTACTTCATTATTGTAATAATTGTATAAATAATGTTAATCCATTCGTGACTGCGTATTAGACTGTCCAGTTGGACACGTATTGGATGGTTACGTCTTTTGTTTACTTTGGAACATCAGCAAAAATTGAGCATTTCTGCTACTATGAGCTCAATTTTAAGGTACTTTCTGGTGTTAAACCAATCAAAATTATATCTATTTCTATAATATATCTTCCATAAAAGACGAGAAGACAACCATACAAACCCATGAAAATACACCACAAAGTCGGGTTTACACCATAAACGCGGTTGCATTTTTTTCTCATTATGCACTGTGCTGCAGGATTTTTTTATATAGTGCACACTTACCAAACAGACCTATTCTCTCATATGCAGGCCCAAATTTACTGGTCATAGCTTATCTGAATGAGCTGAGCGCATGGCGACCGACAGTGGCTTCAAAGCCACCTTATCTTTTATGGACAATGTATGGCGCATGTGTTTTACACAATGAGAAGCATATCTTTTATTCATTGGAACCATAGCTAGGGCTAAAAGTGAGCGGGTTACAACAATAAATGGAGAAGAAACTGGAATGGCTTATGCAGCAAGTAGCTGCACCAAACAGTAGCGGTAGGTTGGTGTAGCGACCCTGGAAATTTGAAGTTATGCTAGCCAAAATTAGTGCTGGATTACTGATGGAACCAGATTACTGATTGCCAGATTAATGATTGGTGACCTGTTCTATATTAAGCTGGTTTTTCAGTTGAGCTCTTATTTTGTTGTGCAAGTGGTAAAAAGGTAATGAACTAATGAAACCCACCTAATTCAACCTAAAATAACATATTGTGATTTAACCTTATTCAACCATTGGTAGATATGCATCTTTATTTACATTTAGCTAGGTGTGTGATGTAATACTAAATGCTGAATGACTCATATGTGCTGTGCAACCAAAATAAATGTACTATTTTTGTTAATATCTCCCAGAATATCAGTTTGCACTAGAAATACTTTCATACTTATTCCATGATATACATAAGTTGTATAGACATACTGTCTTGTAAAATTTATACTAATGGCCAAGTTCTATTGAGTAATAGTTGGAACTATAGCCAAAGTTGCTTACTCTGTGTTCAGGTTTTTTCTTTATTCTTTAAGAGATAAGGAATTCCAAAATGGAAAATTTAAGAAGTTAGAAATAGTTCTCATATTGCTGATTATTGGCATCCTGTAATTGGTATCAAATTGCATGTATAATTCACACAATGTGTTTTAACCTCTAGGCAGGCATCATGGCAGAACGTAAATTCACACGTGCCTTGGGTAAGCCAGGTATGGCTGCTCAGGTGAGAGAGAATGTATCCCAGGCAGTCAAAGCAACGGCTACACAGGTAATTTTCCACTTTTGATGCATATAATTATTTTTCATGGTTAAATTATTTTCACCTCATAGAATTATATTAAAAAAATACTTGAATTGTTGTTTATACATTACAGGGCCAGGCTCAGTTTCTTGGTGCTTTCCTTTACTTGTTGATATTGCAGGTCAAGCCACGACTTGCCGACCCCATAGATTTTGAGGAGTATGCTTCTAAGAACAAAGTTATGCTGAATAATGATCCCCTGAGGGAACTCCTGATGTATCCTCTTGATGATATCTCAGTAAGTACATCTGTGTGCATTTTTAATTTAAACAATTGTAATCTGGATTATGGATTTACAGGTATGTACAGGTATATATTTATAGATGGGGTTGTAAGAGAAGTAAATGCGAGGGTCTTGGCAAGAGGCGTGGAGTTAAAAGATAAAGAATCACACACAGGGTGGGAGTTGTCACAGCTGCTCTTTGCTGATGACACTGTGCTCTTGGGAGATTCTGAAGAGAAGCTGCAGAGATTGGTGGATGAATTTGGTAGGGTGTGCAAAAGAAGAAAATTAAAGGTGAATACAGGAAAGAGTAAGGTTATGAGGATAACAAAAAGATTAGGTGATGAAAGATTGAATATCAGATTGGAGGGAGAGAGTATGGAGGAGGTGAATGTATTCAGATATTTGGGAGTGGACGTGTCAGCGGATGGGTCTATGAAAGATGAGGTGAATCATAGAATTGATGAGGGAAAAAGAGTGAGTGGTGCACTTAGGAGTCTGTGGAGACAGAGAACTTTGTCCTTGGAGGCAAAGAGGGGAATGTATGAGAGTATAGTTTTACCAACGCTCTTATATGGGTGTGAAGCATGGGTGATGAATGTTGCAGCGAGGAGAAGGCTGGAGGCAGTGGAGATGTCATGTCTGAGGGCAATGTGTGGTGTGAATATAATGCAGAGAATTCGTAGTTTGGAAGTTAGGAGGAGGTGCGGGATTACCAAAACTGTTGTCCAGAGGGCTGAGGAAGGGTTGTTGAGGTGGTTCGGACATGTAGAGAGAATGGAGCGAAACAGAATAACTTCAAGAGTGTATCAGTCTGTAGTGGAAGGAAGGCGGGGTAGGGGTCGGCCTAGGAAGGGTTGGAGGGAGGGGGTAAAGGAGGTTTTGTGTGCGAGGGGCTTGGACTTCCAGCAGGCATGCGTGAGCGTGTTTGATAGGAGTGAATGGAGACAAATGGTTTTTAATACTTGACGTGCTGTTGGAGTGTGAGCAAAGTAACATTTATGAAGGGATTCAGGGAAACCGGCAGGCCGGACTTGAGTCCTGGAGATGGGAAGTACAGTGCCTGCACTCTGAAGGAGGGGTGTTAATGTTGCAGTTTAAAAACTGTAGTGTAAAGCACCCTTCTGGCAAGACAGTGATGGAGTGAATGATGGTGAAAGTTTTTCTTTTTCGGGCCACCCTGCCTTGGTGGGAATCGGCCAGTGTGATAATAATAATAAAAAGGTATGTACAGTACATTGTGGTAAAATTAGCAGTCTCAGCAACCAGTACTGGGGATGGCAGTGTTGGCTGATGTTGCTGGTAGTGCTAGAGTGGATGTTGGTGATATACTGGTAGAACTAGCAATGGGTATTGGAAAAAGCAGAAGTTATTAGCAGTGGCAGTTAAGGGTGACTACTGGCACTGCTGGTAGTGTACATTAGCAGTAATAACTGAAGGAGACAACAACTCTGGTGAAAAGTACTGGCAATGCCCTTGCTTTAAGAATACTGTTAGAATAGTAAGCTGCATGATCATAATTCAAACATTGCAACACTATTGTACATAGAAAAACCTACTTGATTGTTTTGTACTGTATTTAAATCTTTGCAGCACTGTGTTGTACGTCGAGTCACAAGAACTTTGCAGTCATTAGCTGCTGTTCATTTGGAAGAGGAAGTAACGAACCCTTTAGTGCGGCAGTGCCTTGCAACATACTCACAAGACCTTACTACCATCACACATAAATACTTACCTTATTCTGGGTCTTATCTCCATTTACCAAGGTATTATGAATTTATATTCTTTTATCTTGCTTACTTAGAAGATGCATCATGTGCTCAAACAAAATATCCAAGACATGCCTCATTTAACACCTATAGTTGGTTCAACAAATCACTTGTGACTTGATACTGGCTGAGGATGGAGTGAAACATCTAAAGTTTCCTCTTCAACCTGCAGGTTATTTGTAAATTTTTTCTACCCTAGCATTGTGACTTTTAATTTTCATGAGCAGCTATAACTGTAGTGTAAGTTATTAGGCTGAAATTGCAAAATAAGCAAGCAAGCTTTAAAACAGTTTAATAGTGATTGTCAGCCTAAATATGTGAGATTAAAAATTTCCTCTGTAGATCATCATTACTTGGTTGTCCCCCTCAACAGACATACATTAATGTTAGTGAGGGGGTTCTTGTTTCAAGGAATTGAACCTATGCTCCAATTCCTTGAATTGAGCATTAATGCCTTCCATTCCTCAGGTGCTGTATGACCTCTATGGATTTAGCGCTTCCTCCATGAATATAATAATAATAGTAATTAACATAATAATAATCACTACTATGTGCAATTTTGATGTAATGAAAGGAAAGCAAATAAAGAGGCAATTTTGTATTGTATAAAAAATTGTAATTGACTTCCTGGCTTCAGATTACCCCGTGTCGATGATCTGAAGGAACAAGTTTATGAAGTGGACACTGACATTGAACAAGGGGATCTTGTAAGTATTGTCTTCTCTTCCTTCTCCTTTTATCCTTATTCTTCCTCTTATTCCTCCTATTCCTTCTGTTCATCCTATTCCTCCTTTTCCTTCTCCTTCTTTCTCTCCTCGTCCTTACCCTCCTCCTCCTTGTCCTCATCTTCCTCCTTGTCCTCGTCATCCGCACCATTCCCCTCTTCATCCTCCCCTCTTCCTCCTCTTCTCCTGAATCCTCCTCTTCTCCTGCCTTCCTCTTCTGTTTCCTCCTCCTCCTCTTCCTTTCTTGCCTCCTCCTCCTCCTCCTCCTTTCCTGCTTCTTTCTCCTCTCTTCCTTTCCTGCTTCCTTCTCCTCTCTTCCTTTCCTGCTTCCTTCTCCTCTCTTCCTTTCCTGCCTCCTCCCTCCCTCCCTCCCTCCCTCCCTCCCTCCCCTCCCTCCCTCCCTCCCTCTCTTTCTCTCTCCCTCCCTCTCTCCCTCCTTCCCTCTCTCCCCTCCCTCCCTTCCTCCCTCCCCTCCCCTCTCTTTTCTCCCTCCCTCCCTCCCTCCCTCCCTCCCTCCCTCCCTCTCTCCCTCCCTCCCTCCCTCCCTCCCTCCTCTTCTGTTTCCTCCTCCTCCTCTTCCTTTCTTGCCTCCTCCTCCTCCTCCTTTCCTGCTTCTTTCTCCTCTCTTCCTTTCCTGCTTCCTTCTCCTCTCTTCCTTTCCTGCCTCCTCCCTCCCTCCCTCCCTCCCTCCCTCCCTCCCTCCCTCCCTCCCTCCCTCCCCTCCTCCCTCCCTCCCTCCCTCCCCTCCCCCCCCCCCTCCCTCCCTTCCCTCCCTCCCTCCCCTCCCTCCCTCCCTCCCCTCCCTCCCTCCCTCCCCTCCCTCCCTCCCTCCCTCCCTCCCTCCCTCCCTCCCTCCCTCCCTCCCTCCCTCCCCTCCCTCCCTCCCCTCCCTCCCTCCCTCCCCTCCCTCCCTCCCTCCCTCCCTCCCTCCCTCCCTCCCTCCCCTCCCTCCCTCCCTCCCTCCCTCCCTCCCTCCCCTCCCCCTCCCCTCCCCTCCCCTCCCTCCCCCTCCCTCCCTCTCTCTCTCTCTCTCTCTCTCTCTCTCTCTCTCTCTCTCTCTCTCCCTCCCTCCCTCCCTCCCTCCCTCCCTCCCTCCCTCCCTCCCTCCTCTTCCTCTTCTTCCTCTGCTTCCTTCTTCTTCCTCTTTGATGCTGTTTTCATATCATGGGAAATTAGTACCATTGTTCTTTAGCAGAATATTCACTGCAATATTTTAATGTGTTGACTTGTCAACAGAATAGTATTAATATGCATGACTATAATAGTTGATCCAAAATTATTATGTTATTCTGCCTCGTCTACAGAATATTTTATTTAAAGGTATAACATTTTATATAAAAGGTAATTTTTTTAATACACAGTTAATTATTTTTTATATTTTTCAGGCTATATTGACAAATGGTGAGAATATATTAAAGAAAGGTTACCTCCTGAAGGGTCCAGAAAGTGGAAATGAGAAGATATTTGGCAATTTCTCTTCCAAGACCTTTAAGAGAAGATTTGCATGTCTAAGGTTAGTTACTGTAGTAAATTTAAATATAGTACCTTTTTTTTTGTTCAGGGTAGTAGGTTGGTAGACAGCAACTGCCCAGGGAGGTACTACCGTCCTGCCAAGTGAGTGGAAAACGGAAACCTGTAATTGTTTTACAGGATGGTAGGATTGCTGGTGTCTTTTTTCTGTCTCATAAACTTTCAAGATTTCAGGTACGTCTTGCTACTTCTACTTACACTTAGGTCACACTACACATACATGTACAAGTATATATATACACACACCTCTGGGTTTTCTTCTATTTTCTTTCTAGTTCTTATTCTTGTTTATTTCCTCTTATCACCATGGGGAAGTGGAACAGAATTCTTCCTCCGTAAGCCATGCGTGTTGTAAAGGCGACTAAAATGCCGGGAGCAAGGAGCTAGTAACCCCTTCTCTTGTATAGATTACTAAATTTAAAAAGAGAAACTTTTGTTTTTCTTTTTGGGCCACCCTGCCTCGGTGGGATACGACCAATTTGTTAAAAAAAAAAAAAAAATTGTACTATATTGGCCATCTCCAACTAAAGAGATTGCCAGTCACCATCATACATTTAATAGTTGTCTTGCCACAAACATCACATTTCAAATGACCCCTCCGAACTTTAATATCCCAGAGCTCCTGCAGATTGTAGGCACTATTCTTCCTGCTTCCAGAACTCAAGTCCAGCTTTCCAGTTTCCCTGAATCCCTTCATTAATGTTAACTAGCTCTGCAATAGCACAT
>NW_027199057.1:0-36317 GCF_038502225.1 Cherax quadricarinatus
AACATCAATATTTGTAATCCTTATCTTTATCCAAGAAGATACAGTTACATAACAGTGATCAACACAGACTGTCATGCACTGAGACAAGAAGATACAGTTACATAACAGTGATCAACACAGACTGTCATGCACTGAGACAAGAAGATACAGTTACATAACAGTGATCAACATAGACTGTCATGCACTGAGACAAGAAGATACAGTTACATAACAGTGATCAACATAGACTGTCATGCACTGAGACAAGAAGATACAGTTACATAACAGTGATCAACATAGACTGTCATGCACTGAGACAAGAAGATACAGTTACATAACAGTGATCAACACAGACTGTGTCATGCACTGATACAAGAAGATAAAGTTACATAACAGTGATCAACACAGACTGTCATGCACTGAGACAAGAAGATACAGTTACATAACAGTGATCAACATAGACTGTCATGCACTGAGACAAGAAGATAAAGTTACATAACAGTGATCAACATAGACTGTCATGCACTGAGACAAGAAGATACAGTTACATAACAGTGATCAACATAGACTGTCATGCACTGAGACAAGAAGATACAGTTACATAACAGTGATCAACACAGACTGTGTCATGCACTGATACAAGAAGATAAAGTTACATAACAGTGATCAACACAGACTGTCATGCACTGAGACAAGAAGATAAAGTTACATAACAGTGATCAACATAGACTGTCATGCACTGAGACAAGAAGATACAGTTACATAACAGTGATCAACATAGACTGTCATGCACTGAGACAAGAAGATACAGTTACATAACAGTGATCAACATAGACTGTCATGCACTGAGACAAGAAGATAAAGTTACATAACAGTGATCAACATAGACTGTCATGCACTGAGACAAGAAGATACAGTTACATAACAGTGATCAACACAGACTGTGTCATGCACTGATACAAGAAGATAAAGTTACATAACAGTGATCAACACAGACTGTCATGCACTGAGACAAGAAGATACAGTTACATAACAGTGATCAACACAGACTGTCATGCACTGAGACAAGAAGATACAGTTACATAACAGTGATCAACACAGACTGTCATGCACTGAGACAAGAAGATACAGTTACATAACAGTGATCAACACAGACTGTCATGCACTGAGACAAGAAGATACAGTTACATAACAGTGATCAACACAGACTGTCATGCACTGAGACAAGAAGATAAAGTTACATAACAGTGATCAACACAGACTGTCATGCACTGAGACAAGAAGATACAGTTACATAACAGTGATCAACATAGACTGTCATGCACTGAGACAAGAAGATACAGTTACATAACAGTGATCAACATAGACTGTGTCATGCACTGAGACAAGAAGATACAGTTACATAACAGTGATCAACACAGACTGTCATGCACTGATACAAGAAGATACAGTTACATAACAGTGATCAACACAGACTGTCATGCACTGATACAAGAAGATACAGTTACATAACAGTGATCAACACAGACTGTCATGCACTGAGACAAGAAGATACAGTTACATAACAGTGATCAACACAGACTGTGTCATGCACTGATACAAGAAGATACAGTTACATAACAGTGATCAACACAGACTGTCATGCACTGAGACAAGAAGATACAGTTACATAACAGTGATCAACATAGACTGTCATGCACTGAGACAAGAAGATACAGTTACATAACAGTGATCAACATAGACTGTCATGCACTGATACAAGAAGATACAGTTACATAACAGTGATCAACACAGACTGTCATGCACTGAGACAAGAAGATACAGTTACATAACAGTGATCAACATAGACTGTCATGCACTGAGACAAGAAGATACAGTTACATAACAGTGATCAACATAGACTGTCATGCACTGATACAAGAAGATACAGTTACATAACAGTGATCAACACAGACTGTCATGCACTGAGACAAGAAGATACAGTTACATAACAGTGATCAACACAGACTGTCATGCACTGAGACAAGAAGATACAGTTACATAACAGTGATCAACACAGACTGTCATGCACTGATACAAGAAGATACAGTTACATAACAGTGATCAACACAGACTGTCATGCACTGAGACAAGAAGATACAGTTACATAACAGTGATCAACACAGACTGTCATGCACTGAGACAAGAAGATACAGTTACATAACAGTGATCAACACAGACTGTCATGCACTGATACAAGAAGATACAGTTACATAACAGTGATCAACACAGACTGTCATGCACTGAGACAAGAAGATACAGTTACATAACAGTGATCAACACAGACTGTCATGCACTGAGACAAGAAGATACAGTTACATAACAGTGATCAACACAGACTGTCATGCACTGAGACAAGAAGGTACAGTTACATAACAGTGATCAACACAGACTGTGTCATGCACTGGTTAGGTTAGGTAAGGTTTGTCAGGAAACAGGACGAGTGTTTCCTGATGCAGGTCTTGGTCATATGATGACTCTCAGATCATGCACTGGTAAGTCAGTCATGGTTATATAATGCACTACCGGCAGACTTTGCCTGGTCACAGACCGGGCCGCGGGGGCGTTGACCCCCGGAACTCTCTCCAGGTAAACTCCAGGTAAACATCTATACTTGGGTGGAAATTGGTCACACTGGCTTCACTGAATTACCTTGGGTCAAATCTTTGTATCAGTGTTGTAAACGAGTTTCATGTAACTGAAGTATTATTATCATATTGATTTTAACATTAATAATTATAAATTATGCATTTATGTAATACAAGGATCTCAACGGAAATAAATCACTTTGGGTTTATTGGGTTAGTCTGGGTAATATATACATTTGTGATAAATGGTTTAAAACCGACAAGTTGAAGATGTGTTCAGTCCATGGACTGAACACATCGACTCCAGGCTGAGGGACTGATTACCCCAAACTTCTCCTCTCCTTACACCTTTCTGCTTTGTACTGGACTGATGAAGCCACTGTGTGGCGAAACGTTTCTTCAATAAAGATTCCCATATGTTGCGTAAGTGTCTAATCTTCAATATATACATTTGTTACTATGTAAGATAATTACAAAACCCTAAACTCATGTTATGCACCTAAATAAACGTTTAAATCTACAACATGTACTTGCTCCCACAACCATCGTACGTATTTATATAACTTTAGTTCTTCCCCAGACCGACCCACAACCAGGTCGGTTTGGAGAATTTACACTATGATAATTATAATTATACTTATGTGTACCTGTGCCTAAATAAACTTACTTCCTTACTTTAGACTTTGGGTAATACCCAGGTACCCCTTTACTGCTAGGTAAATAGGTACAGGTATTAGGAGGCTTGCCCTTACATCTCTCTGGTTCTCTGGATATAACCTGGGTCCTCTGGGTCTGGGCAGAACATGTCACTCAGCCACGTGTTTATGTTTATCTTCGTACCGTTGTTTAGGCCTAAGATTCTTCAGAAATTTTAGACACTAAAGGCTGCCAGATAAACAGCGTGGTAAGGCATATATACATATACAGAGTGGCGGGGAGGAAACAGTGTGGTAAAGCATATATACATATACAGAGTGGCGAGGAGGGAAAGGTTTGGCATGGGGAGGGTGAAGCTGAGGACAGGGGCGAGGTAGTTATCAAAATGTTTATCCATTCTAAATTCCTTCGGTCTAAAATGAGATGTAGTGTAAAAATATAAGAATTACTTAACATTTTGTTGATATTTCTACTAGCGTTAATTAAAAAAATGTAAGAATCAGTAAATGTAACTTGGCGTGTTCAAGGTGTATTGCGTCCCACCAAGAGTTACAACGTCTCCCTCCACACCCGTGGATTCCAACACAGGAATTTCCATCATCTTGTTGCAGTTGATAAAGATACAGAGGCAGCAATCGGAGCCGTAATTTAAGACTACGTTTCGCCTACGCAGCAGGCGAAACGTTGAAAGAGCCTGCCTTAAATAAAGTTTCCAATTGTTACTTGTGTGTCTTCATCAACTACAACTTGTTGGCATTTCCCTACCATGTACCTTTACAATCCCGTGTGGTGGCTATGATAAAATATTTGTAGGAGAAATGGCATGTAGTCTGCTACTGCATTTTAGAAAACGTAAATATAGTTGCAGTAATAGCGATGTAAACAACGTGTGTGCCTCACTGTACTTCACCTGATCATCTGATGAACTGAGAACATACAGACCAGACGCTGCCTTCAAGCAGCACTGATCCTCATTTCCAGCGCAGCAGTCTATTAATCCTGTCTTTTCAACATTTCAGGTGTGCTGGCCAACTTGGTGCTACCCTGAGAAGACAATCGGTTGATTTGACCTTAGCATCATCGACCTGACGCTTCCAATATATGCCATCTATATATATATATATATATATATATATATATATATATATATATATATATATATATATATATATATATATATATATATATATATATATATATATATATATATATATATAATCATCATCCCCTGTAATTTGACTAACAAAGGTCCCAGTGAGCAAAATAATTTATAATAAAATATTCTAGTGTTGAGTAAGTGTCTTATTTAATCTCTGTCAGTAAATAGATCTGAAACCTAAGATATGAATGGAAGGTGGATTGTCAGGTTTACCATCTCAAAAAACAAAATTTATATACAATTTAATAACGGAGTTTCAAGGAAGAAATGTTAGACAGTACAAAAGTTACTTAAGATAAATGTTACGTTGTATTAGGTACTTGTTAAGCTGGTTTGCTTAATTATTGAAACTGCTTTCTTAGACTGTGACAAAAATAATCATAACCTCTATGAAAAGTTTATATCAAAACAATTTCAGAAAATCGGAAAATGGTTGGTATTGCCCATCATGTGTCACGGTGTTTCCACGGTCATCATGTGTCACGGTGTTTCCATGGTCATCATGTGTCACGGTGTTTCCATGGTCATCATGTGTCAGGGTGTTTCCATGGTCATCATGTGTCACGGTGTTTCCATGGTCATCATGTGTCAGGGTGTTTCCATGGTCATCATGTGTCAGGGTGTTTCCATGGTCATCATGTGTCACGGTGTTTCCATGGTCATCATGTGTCAGGGTGTTTCCATGGTCATCATGTGTCAAGGTGTTTCCATGGTCATCATGTGTCACGGTGTTTCCATGGTCATCATGTGTCACGGTGTTTCCATGGTCATCATGTGTCACGGTGTTTCTATGGTCATCATGTGTCACGGTGTTTCCATGGTCATCATGTGTCACGGTGTTTCTATGGTCATCATGTGTCAAGGTGTTTCCATGGTCATCATGTGTCAAGGTGTTTCCATGGTCATCATGTGTCAAGGTGTTTCCATGGTCATCATGTGTCACGGTGTTTCCATGGTCATCATGTGTCACGGTGTTTCTATGGTCATCATGTGTCACGGTGTTTCCATGGTCATCATGTGTCACGGTGTTTCTATGGTCATCATGTGTCAAGGTGTTTCCATGGTCATCATGTGTCACGGTGTTTCCATGGTCATCATGTGTCACGGTGTTTCCACGGTCATCATGTGTCACGGTGTTTCCACGGTCATCATGTGTCACGGTGTTTCCATGGTCATCATGTGTCACGGTGTTTCCATGGTCATCATGTGTCACGGTGTTTCCATGGTCATCATGTGTCAAGGTGTTTCCATGGTCATCATGTGTCACGGTGTTTCCATGGTCATCATGTGTCACGGTGTTTCTATGGTCATCATGTGTCAAGGTGTTTCCATGGTCATCATGTGTCACGGTGTTTCCATGGTCATCATGTGTCACGGTGTTTCCATGGTCATCATGTGTCACGGTGTTTCCATGGTCATCATGTGTCACGGTGTTTCCATGGTCATCATGTGTCACGGTGTTTCCATGGTCATCATGTGTCAAGGTGTTTCCATGGTCATCATGTGTCACGGTGTTTCCATGGTCATCATGTGTCACGGTGTTTCCATGGTCATCATGTGTCACGGTGTTTCCATGGTCATCATGTGTCACGGTGTTTCCATGGTCATCATGTGTCACGGTGTTTCCATGGTCATCATGTGTCACGGTGTTTCCATGGTCATCATGTGTCACGGTGTTTCCATGGTCATCATGTGTCAAGGTGTTTCCATGGTCATCATGTGTTATGGTGTTTCCATGGTCATCATGTGTCAGGGTGTTTCCATGGTCATCATGTGTCAGGGTGTTTCTATGGTCATCATGTGTCACGGTGTTTCCATGGTCATCATGTGTCACGGTGTTTCCATGGTCATCATGTGTCACGGTGTTTCCATGGTCATCATGTGTCACGGTGTTTCCATGGTCATCATGTGTCACGGTGTTTCCATGGTCATCATGTGTCAGGGTGTTTCCATGGTCATCATGTGTCAGGGTGTTTCCATGGTCATCATGTGTCACGGTGTTTCCATGGTCATCATGTGTCACGGTGTTTCCATGGTCATCATGTGTCAGGGTGTTTCCATGGTCATCATGTGTCACGGTGTTTCCATGGTCATCATGTGTCACGGTGTTTCCATGGTCATCATGTGTCACGGTGTTTCCATGGTCATCATGTGTCATGGTGTTTCCACGGTCATCATGTGTCAGGGTGTTTCCATGGTCATCATGTGTCACGGTGTTTCCATGGTCATCATGTGTCAGGGTGTTTCTATGGTCATCATGTGTCACGGTGTTTCCATGGTCATCATGTGTCACGGTGTTTCCATGGTCATCATGTGTCACGGTGTTTCCATGGTCATCATGTGTCAGGGTGTTTCCATGGTCATCATGTGTCACGGTGTTTCCATGGTCATCATGTGTCAGGGTGTTTCCATGGTCATCATGTGTCAGGGTGTTTCTATGGGCATCATGTGTCAGGGTGTTTCCATGGTCATCATGTGTCACGGTGTTTCTATGGGCATCATGTGTCAGGGTGTTTCCATGGTCATCATGTGTCAGGGTGTTTCCATGGTCATCATGTGTCAGGGTGTTTCTATGGTCATCATGTGTCAGGGTGTTTCCATGGTCATCATGTGTCAGGGTGTTTCTATGGGCATCATGTGTCAGGGTGTTTCTATGGTCATCATGTGTCAGGGTGTTTCCATGGTCATCATGTGTCAGGGTGTTTCTATGGGCATCATGTGTCACGGTGTTTCCATGGTCATCATGTGTCAGGGTGTTTCTATGGTCATCATGTGTCAGGGTGTTTCCATGGTCATCATGTGTCAGGGTGTTTCCATGGTCATCATGTGTCAGGGTGTTTCCATGGTCATCATGTGTCAGGGTGTTTCTATGGGCATCATGTGTCAGGGTGTTTCTATGGTCATCATGTGTCAGGGTGTTTCCATGGTCATCATGTGTCAGGGTGTTTCTATGGTCATCATGTGTCAGGGTGTTTCCATGGTCATCATGTGTCAGGGTGTTTCTATGGTCATCATGTGTCAGGGTGTTTCCATGGTCATCATGTGTCAGGGTGTTTCCATGGTCATCATGTGTCAGGGTGTTTCCATGGTCATCATGTGTCACGGTGTTTCCATGGTCATCATGTGTCAGGGTGTTTCTGTGGTCATCATGTGTCAGGGTGTTTCCATGGTCATCATGTGTCAGGGTGTTTCCATGGTCATCATGTGTCAGGGTGTTTCCATGGTCATCATGTGTCAGGGTGTTTCTATGGGCATCATGTGTCAGGGTGTTTCTATGGTCATCATGTGTCAGGGTGTTTCCATGGTCATCATGTGTCAGGGTGTTTCTATGGTCATCATGTGTCAGGGTGTTTCCATGGTCATCATGTGTCAGGGTGTTTCTATGGTCATCATGTGTCAGGGTGTTTCCATGGTCATCATGTGTCAGGGTGTTTCCATGGTCATCATGTGTCAGGGTGTTTCCATGGTCATCATGTGTCACGGTGTTTCCATGGTCATCATGTGTCAGGGTGTTTCTATGGTCATCATGTGTCACGGTGTTTCCATGGTCATCATGTGTCAAGGTGTTTCCATGGTCATCATGTGTCACGGTGTTTCTATGGGCATCATGTGTCAGGGTGTTTCCATGGTCATCATGTGTCACGGTGTTTCCATGGTCATCATGTGTCAGGGTGTTTCTATGGTCATCATGTGTCACGGTGTTTCCATGGTCATCATGTGTCAGGGTGTTTCCATGGTCATCATGTGTCAGGGTGTTTCTATGGTCATCATGTGTCAGGGTGTTTCCATGGTCATCATGTGTCAGGGTGTTTCTATGGTCATCATGTGTCAGGGTGTTTCCATGGTCATCATGTGTCAGGGTGTTTCCATGGTCATCATGTGACAGGGTGTTTCCATGGTCATCATGTGTCAAGGTGTTTCCATGGTCATCATGTGTCAGGGTGTTTCCATGGTCATCATGTGTCAGGGTGTTTCCATGGTCATCATGTGTCAGGGTGTTTCTATGGTCATCATGTGTCAGGGTGTTTCCATGGTCATCATGTGTCAGGGTGTTTCTATGGTCATCATGTGTCAGGGTGTTTCCATGGTCATCATGTGTCAGGGTGTTTCCATGGTCATCATGTGTCACGGTGTTTCTATGGTCATCATGTGTCAGGGTGTTTCCATGGTCATCATGTGTCAGGGTGTTTCTATGGTCATCATGTGTCAGGGTGTTTCCATGGTCATCATGTGTCAGGGTGTTTCCATGGTCATCATGTGTCAGGGTGTTTCCATGGTCATCATGTGTCACGGTGTTTCCATGGTCATCATGTGTCAGGGTGTTTCTATGGTCATCATGTGTCAGGGTGTTTCCATGGTTATCATGTGTCAGGGTGTTTCCATGGTCATCATGTGTCAGGGTGTTTCCATGGTCATCATGTGTCAGGGTGTTTCTATGGGCATCATGTGTCAGGGTGTTTCGATGGTCATCATGTGTCAGGGTGTTTCCATGGTCATCAAGTGTCAGGGTGTTTCTATGGTCATCATGTGTCAGGGTGTTTCCATGGTCATCATGTGTCAGGGTGTTTCCATGGTCATCATGTGTCAGGGTGTTTCTATGGTCATCATGTGTCAGGGTGTTTCCATGGTCATCATGTGTCAGGGTGTTTCTATGGTCATCATGTGTCAGGGTGTTTCCATGGTCATCATGTGTCAGGGTGTTTCCATGGTCATCATGTGACAGGGTGTTTCCATGGTCATCATGTGTCAAGGTGTTTCCATGGTCATCATGTGTCAGGGTGTTTCCATGGTCATCATGTGTCAGGGTGTTTCCATGGTCATCATGTGTCAGGGTGTTTCTATGGTCATCATGTGTCAGGGTGTTTCCATGGTCATCATGTGTCAGGGTGTTTCTATGGTCATCATGTGTCAGGGTGTTTCCATGGTCATCATGTGTCAGGGTGTTTCCATGGTCATCATGTGTCAGGGTGTTTCTATGGTCATCATGTGTCAGGGTGTTTCCATGGTCATCATGTGTCAGGGTGTTTCTATGGTCATCATGTGTCAGGGTGTTTCCATGGTCATCATGTGTCAGGGTGTTTCCATGGTCATCATGTGTCAGGGTGTTTCCATGGTCATCATGTGTCACGGTGTTTCCATGGTCATCATGTGTCAGGGTGTTTCTATGGTCATCATGTGTCAGGGTGTTTCCATGGTCATCATGTGTCAGGGTGTTTCCATGGTCATCATGTGTCAGGGTGTTTCCATGGTCATCATGTGTCAGGGTGTTTCTATGGGCATCATGTGTCAGGGTGTTTCTATGGTCATCATGTGTCAGGGTGTTTCCATGGTCATCAAGTGTCAGGGTGTTTCTATGGTCATCATGTGTCAGGGTGTTTCCATGGTCATCATGTGTCAGGGTGTTTCTATGGTCATCATGTGTCAGGGTGTTTCCATGGTCATCAAGTGTCAGGGTGTTTCTATGGTCATCATGTGTCAGGGTGTTTCCATGGTCATCATGTGTCAGGGTGTTTCTATGGTCATCATGTGTCAGGGTGTTTCCATGGTCATCATGTGTCAGGGTGTTTCCATGGTCATCATGTGTCAGGGTGTTTCCATGGTCATCATGTGTCACGGTGTTTCCATGGTCATCATGTGTCAGGGTGTTTCTATGGTCATCATGTGTCACGGTGTTTCCATGGTCATCATGTGTCAAGGTGTTTCCATGGTCATCATGTGTCACGGTGTTTCTATGGGCATCATGTGTCAGGGTGTTTCCATGGTCATCATGTGTCACGGTGTTTCCATGGTCATCATGTGTCAGGGTGTTTCTATGGTCATCATGTGTCACGGTGTTTCCATGGTCATCATGTGTCAGGGTGTTTCCATGGTCATCATGTGTCAGGGTGTTTCTATGGTCATCATGTGTCAGGGTGTTTCCATGGTCATCATGTGTCAGGGTGTTTCTATGGTCATCATGTGTCAGGGTGTTTCCATGGTCATCATGTGTCAGGGTGTTTCCATGGTCATCATGTGACAGGGTGTTTCCATGGTCATCATGTGTCAAGGTGTTTCCATGGTCATCATGTGTCAGGGTGTTTCCATGGTCATCATGTGTCAGGGTGTTTCTATGGGCATCATGTGTCAGGGTGTTTCCATGGTCATCATGTGTCACGGTGTTTCCATGGTCATCATGTGTCACAGTGTTTCCATGGTCATCATGTGTCAAGGTGTTTCCATGGTCATCATGTGTCAGGGTGTTTCCATGGTCATCATGTGTCAGGGTGTTTCTATGGTCATCATGTGTCAGGGTGTTTCTATGGGCATCATTGTCAGCATAGTTGCTGATCCCCCTTACATGTGTTGTATAGCTTAGCTAAGTATCATAGTACCATCCATGTGTTTATAGAGAAGATCCCTAGGCCTAGTGACTGCATGACGACACGGGATGCGCATGAGTTTGTGGGACGCGCTACCTCACTCTCACTCCACGCTTAGACATACAACAGGAAAGCAGGCAGGCTGGGCCCCTTTCCTTACCACAATCTGACAATATATAGCATTACCATCCAGAAGTGTGTTTATCTTCAACCATCATATCTCCTTCCGAACCCCCATGACATCATGTGTCAAGGTGTTTCTATGGTCATCATGTGTCAAGGTGTTTCTATGGTCATCATGTGTCAAGGTGTTTCTATGGTCATCATGTGTCAGGGTGTTTCTATGGGCATCATGTGTCAGGGTGTTTCTATGGGCATCATGTGTCAGGGTGTTTCTATGGGCATCATGTGTCAGGGTGTTTCTATGGGCATCATGTGTCAGGGTGTTTCCATGGTCATCATGTGTCAGGGTGTTTCCATGGTCATCATGTGTCAGGGTGTTTCTATGGGCATCATGTGTCAGGGTGTTTCTATGGTCATCATGTGTCACGGTGTTTCCATGGTCATCATGTGTCAGGATGTTTCTATGGGCATCATGTGTCACGGTGTTTCCATGGTCATCATGTGTCAGGGTGTTTCTATGGGCATCATGTGTCAGGGTGTTTCCATGGTCATCATGTGTCACGGTGTTTCCATGGTCATCATGTGTCAGGATGTTTCTATGGGCATCATGTGTCACGGTGTTTCCATGGTCATCATGTGTCATGGTGTTTCCATGGTCATCATGTGTCAGGGTGTTTCCACGGTCATCATGTGTCACGGTGTTTCCATGGTCATCATGTGTCAGGGTGTTTCTATGGTCATGTGTCACGGTGTTTCCATGGTCATCATGTGTCACGGTGTTTCCATGGTCATCATGTGTCACGGTGTTTCCACGGTCATCATGTGTCACGGTGTTTCCATGGTCATCATGTGTCAGGGTGTTTCTATGGTCATGTGTCACGGTGTTTCCATGGTCATCATGTGTCACGGTGTTTCCATGGTCATCATGTGTCACGGTGTTTCTATGGTCATCATGTGTCACGGTGTTTCCATGGTCATCATGTGTCACGGTGTTTCCATGGTCATCATGTGTCACGGTGTTTCCATGTCTATATGATACATAATCTGCTCTTTTCCAAAATTTACCTATAGTGTTCACCATTAAGTATATGAAACGTACTGTATAAATTACATAAAAGTGTAAACGCCAACTAAAATTATATTCCAGATGTACACAGCATGTCTCTCTCAAGATGAGCGAACAGAGGATCGAGCCTCCACCAATCTTTGCTCTGTGATTTGTGAACGACCTGCCTAGTTTGGGCCAACGGGCCTGCTGCAGTGTTCCTCCTTTCTAATGTTCTTATATGAAATTCTCACCCCTCACAAGACGTTAGGATTTTTCAGTACCTTGTGACTGGTGGGCTGAAATCGCTGGTGCTACTCTGTGATTGCAAAAGAGACAACTCAAACTTCTTCCCCGAAGCATTTTGTAGATTGCAATTAACCTACAATCATGATAGGAAACTTTAGTCGACGCTTTAATCCGTCCTGGACCAGTATCCAGTCACGGGGGAGATTTTTCCTGGAGTTTATTGGAGAGTGTCACTCGAGCTTTGAGTGAATACCACCATACAGTATTGGGCAGTGCCACTCATCCTGTGAGTGAACACACCATCATATTGTATTGGGCAGCGTCAATAGCTTAAGCAAGAGCATTATAAAATCAACTCATCCTCTGAATTGTTTGTCATTAGACACTCTTGTTACCCCCACTGTTTGTATAGTTAATCTTGAAACTGCCATAATTTATTTTAATAAAGAATTATTTTAGGACACTCTGCATGTCAGATATACTTCTGAATACACAGCCTGATGACGCTTATTCAGAAGCTAGAGAAAGTCGAAAGGCTTGCCTCAAGACTAGTACAGGAACTGAAAAATTCGTGAATTAAACCTAACAACCTCGGGAGAGACAGGGGTCATGGGTGTGGAAAATTGCATTTACATGGATGTATAATTATATACATAACAGTAAATGAACAATGATAACTATTATTTATCAGTTAGACAAGTAGGAATTTGGGACACTTAGGTCGCAAAAAATGTCCCCCTTCGATACCTACCACTGTCATATCCACAAGTTGCTCTGGAGTTTACCTGGAGAGAGTTCCGGGGGTCAACGCCCCCGCGGCCCGGTCTGAGACCAGGCCTCCTGGTGGATCAGAGCCTGATCAACCAGGCTGTTGCTGCTGGCTGCACGCAAACCAACATACGAGCCACAGCCCGGCTGATCCGGAACTGACTTTAGGTGCTTGTCCAGTGCCAGCTTGAAGACTGCCAGGGGTCTGTTGGTAATCCCCCTTATGTGTGCTGGGAGGCAGTTGAACAGTCTCGGGCCCCTGACACTTATTGTATGGTCTCTTAACGTGCTAGTGACACCCCTGCTTTTCATTGGGGGGATGGTGCATCGTCTGCCAAGTCTTTTGCTTTCGTAGTGGGTGATTTTCGTGTGCAAGTTCGGTACTAGTCCCTCTAGGATTTTCCAGGTGTATATAATCATGTATCTCTCCCTCCTGCGTTCCAGGGAATACAGGTTTAGGAACCTCAAGCGCTCCCAATAATTGAGGTGTTTTATCTCCGTTATGCGCGCCGTGAAAGTTCTCTGTACATTTTCTAGGTCGGCAATTTCACCTGCCTTGAAAGGTGCTGTTAGTGTGCAGCAATATTCCAGCCTAGATAGAACAAGTGACCTGAAGAGTGTCATCATGGGCTTGGCCTCCCTAGTTTTGAAGGTTCTCATTATCCATCCTGTCATTTTTCTAGCAGATGCGATTGATACAATGTTATGGTCCTTGAAGGTGAGATCCTCTGGACCTATTAATTAAATGAAATATACATGAATGTGTAAATTCAAGAATTATGTGGATTAAAGTAAAGGTTGGATGCGAGAAGTGGGTCATAATAAGCGTGTATGCACCTGGAGAAGAGAGGAATGCAGAGGAGAGAGAGAGATTTTGGGAGATGTTAAGTGAATGTATAGGAGCCTTTGAACCAAGTGAGAGAGTAATTGTGGTAGGGGACTTGAATGCTAAAGTAGGAGAAACTTTTAGAGAGGGTGTGGTAGGTAAGTTTGGGGTGCCAGGTGTAAATGATAATGGGAGCCCTTTGATTGAACTTTGTATAGAAAGGGGTTTAGTTATAGGTAATACATATTTTAAGAAAAAGAGGATAAATAAGTATACACGATATGATGTAGGGCGAAATGACAGTAGTTTGTTGGATTATGTATTGGTAGATAAAAGACTGTTGAGTAGACTTCAGGATGTACATGTTTATAGAGGGGCCACAGATATATCAGATCACTTTCTAGTTGTAGCTACACTGAGAGTAAAAGGTAGATGGGATACAAGGAGAATAGAAGCATCAGGGAAGAGAGAGGTGAAGGTTTATAAACTAAAAGAGGAGGCAGTTAGGGTAAGATATAAACAGCTATTGGAGGATAGATGGGCTAATGAGAGCATAGGCAATGGGGTCGAAGAGGTATGGGGTAGGTTTAAAAATGTAGTGTTAGAGTGTTCAGCAGAAGTTTGTGGTTACAGGAAAGTGGGTGCAGGAGGGAAGAGGAGCGATTGGTGGAATGATGATGTAAAGAGAGTAGTAAGGGAGAAAAAGTTAGCATATGAGAAGTTTTTACAAAGTAGAAGTGATGCAAGGAGGGAAGAGTATATGGAGAAAAAGAGAGAAGTTAAGAGAGTGGTGAAGCAATGTAAAAAGAGAGCAAATGAGAGAGTGGGTGAGATGTTATCAACAAATTTTGTTGAAAATAAGAAAAAGTTTTGGAGTGAGATTAACAAGTTAAGAAAGCCTAGAGAACAAATGGATTTGTCAGTTAAAAATAGGAGAGGAGAGTTATTAAATGGAGAGTTAGAGGTATTGGGAAGATGGAAGGAATATTTTGAGGAATTGTTAAATGTTGATGAAGATAGGGAAGCTGTGATTTCGTGTATAGGGCAAGGAGGAATAACATCTTGTAGGAGTGAGGAAGAGCCAGTTGTGAGTGTGGGGGAAGTTCGTGAGGCAGTAGGTAAAATGAAAGGGGGTAAGGCAGCCGGGATTGATGGGATAAAGATAGAAATGTTAAAAGCAGGTGGGGATATAGTTTTGGAGTGGTTGGTGCAATTATTTAATAAATGTATGGAAGAGGGTAAGGTACCTAGGGATTGGCAGAGAGCATGCATAGTTCCTTTGTATAAAGGCAAAGGGGATAAAAGAGAGTGCAAAAATTATAGGGGGATAAGTCTGTTGAGTGTACCTGGTAAAGTGTATGGTAGAGTTATAATTGAAAGAATTAAGAGTAAGACAGAGAATAGGATAGCAGATGAACAAGGAGGCTTTAGGAAAGGTAGGGGGTGTGTGGACCAGGTGTTTACAGTGAAACATATAAGTGAACAGTATTTAGATAAGGCTAAAGAGGTCTTTGTGGCATTTATGGATTTGGAAAAGGCGTATGACAGGGTGGATAGGGGGGCAATGTGGCAGATGTTGCAAGTGTATGGTGTAGGAGGTAGGTTACTGAAAGCAGTGAAGAGTTTTTACGAGGATAGTGAGGCTCAAGTTAGAGTATGTAGGAAAGAGGGAAATTTTTTCCCAGTAAAAGTAGGCCTTAGACAAGGATGTGTGATGTCACCGTGGTTGTTTAATATATTTATAGATGGGGTTGTAAGAGAAGTAAATGCGAGGGTCTTGGCAAGAGGCGTGGAGTTAAAAGATAAAGAATCACACACAAAGTGGGAGTTGTCACAGCTGCTCTTTGCTGATGACACTGTGCTCTTGGGAGATTCTGAAGAGAAGTTGCAGAGATTGGTGGATGAATTTGGTAGGGTGTGCAAAAGAAGAAAATTAAAGGTGAATACAGGAAAGAGTAAGGTTATGAGGATAACAAAAAGATTAGGTGATGAAAGATTGAATATCAGATTGGAGGGAGAGAGTATGGAGGAGGTGAACGTATTCAGATATTTGGGAGTGGACGTGTCAGCGGATGGGTCTATGAAAGATGAGGTGAATCATAGAATTGATGAGGGAAAAAGAGTGAGTGGTGCACTTAGGAGTCTGTGGAGACAAAGAACTTTGTCCTTGGAGGCAAAGAGGGGACTGTATGAGAGTATAGTTTTACCAACGCTCTTATATGGGTGTGAAGCGTGGGTGATGAATGTTGCAGCGAGGAGAAGGCTGGAGGCAGTGGAGATGTCATGTCTGAGGGCAATGTGTGGTGTGAATATAATGCAGAGAATTCGTAGTTTGGAAGTTAGGAGGAGGTGCGGGATTACCAAAACTGTTGTCCAGAGGGCTGAGGAAGGGTTGTTGAGGTGGTTCGGACATGTAGAGAGAATGGAGCGAAACAGAATGACTTCAAGAGTGTATCAGTCTGTAGTGGAAGGAAGGCGGGGTAGGGGTCGGCCTAGGAAGGGTTGGAGGGAGGGGGTAAAGGAGGTTTTGTGTGCGAGGGGCTTGGACTTCCAGCAGGCATGCGTGAGCGGGTTTGATAGGAGTGAATGGAGACAAATGGTTTTTAATACTTGACGTGCTGTTGGAGTGTGAGCAAAGTAACATTTATGAAGGGATTCAGGGAAACCGGCAGGCCGGACTTGAGTCCTGGAGATGGGAAGTACAGTGCCTGCACTCTGAAGGAGGGGTGTTAATGTTGCAGTTTAAAAACTGTAGTGTAAAGCACCCTTCTGGCAAGACAGTGATGGAGTGAATGATGGTGAAAGTTTTTCTTTTTCGGGCCACCCTGCCTTGGTGGGAATCGGCCGGTGTGATAATAAAAAAAAATAAAAATACATACACCAGGAATACTGGTAAATATATAAATTTGTGGACTGTATATTAAAAAATGATTATATATAAATTCACATATACATAACAGAAAGAAAATGTATCTTAATATCACTCACCAATTTGACTGGATATTAAGTTGTATCATACTCAGAAAAACCTCACTAACTAAATTTATGAAAACACTGGCCAGAATTATACACAAATCTAGAGAGCTTATCTGAGGTTCCTGGAGCTGTCTTGTCCAGTCGTCTGATATCTCAAGTTATGCAGGAATGCACATCCAACAATTTTGCCTCCTATTTGAGAGGTGTCAATCCAATTTTAACCTCTAGAGCATGAAAAATTCTTCCCATTATATTAACGTTGTATCCAATTCAAAACCAAGATGGCGAGTCCCCTGCCCAGCCGCAGGCTTTCCGTTTTCTATGACATAAATATTATTAAATACAGTATGGCCATCTATTTACATATAAATACTGAATTTCTGGAAAATATATACAGTATTTTCCACACTGCAGCCGGCCGGAGTTTGTTGCTAAACGATTCAAATTACTCCTTCCTTTAGGAGACGATTCCAGCCAGTTCTGGCTTGAGTGGCTGTTCTCCTAGTAGGTGTTACTACGATTTCATCTTCCTGCATCACTTGGTCTGCATTATCTTCCATATCACTCGTGTCACTTTCCCTCAGATTTTCATTTACATTTGATTGAACACCTAATTCCAAGGGAATCAATTTATTAATTGTGCATAAACATTCCTGGCCACGACACAACACTTTGACATTCCTGACAACACCTTGTGCATCTGGGTACAATGTCAATACTTTGCCCAGAGGCCACAATGTTCGATGTTGTTCAGTGTCAATTAACACAATGTCACCTGGTTGAATGGTCTGTTGATTTACTGCCTCTGTCGCACCATAAAAGTGTTCACGTAGTGTAAGAAGATATTCCTTACGCCACACATTAGACCAATGATCAATTACTTTATTTAACATTTTAAATTTATTACACAACACTGCCGCTTCATTGTAATCTTCATCACTTTCTTCCGGATTATCTCTATAGACAGGGGCAGCTTCCAATTTCCTTCCACATATTAGGTGAGAAGGTGTTAATACATCTGCATCAGGTGTATCACTCATGTACGAGAGAGGCCTATTATTTATACGATTTTCTGCCTCCACTAACACTGCACGGAATTGTTCCAAAATTAATTCTTTTCCGGTGTAGTACTTTGTGGAGACACCTCTTCACTGTGCCTATCAGTCTTTTGTACAGCCCCCCCTGCCAAGGGGCTCTAGGAGTAATAAATTTCCAGGTACACCCTCGCTGGGCAATGGTGGTGGACCTGGGTACAAATAGGATCTGGCATCCACACGGCGACATATTACACAAGATTTAATCAGCCTTTTTACACTTTGCCATCCTTGTGGAATCCAGAAAGTTTCCCTAATACAATTTAAGGTATCTTGTACCCCACCATGCATTACATTTTTATGGGCATTTAGAACAATCAAATTTGTTAGATGATGAGTTTTGGGCAGTAAGATAGGGTGTTTAGCATAATCACCCAATTCAGCATTTTGTAACCTACCTCTGCACCTAATTACATTGTTCTCTAAATACAGCCCCAATTTCTCTATTATAGAACCTTTCACAATTTTTCTTTCCATCATCAATTTAATCTCATTTCCATAGATTTCCTCCTGTACCCTCTTTATCCAATATTCAAGAGGATGTGAAAACTTATATGAAATATTCATCTTGTTTAGAAATTCAAACACCAACTTAGTTACATTGATCAGTTCGAGTAAAGAAGAATACCTATTTATATCAATGGATAAAGAAGGACAAACTATTGGAGCGGTGGTCACAGTAATTTCAACAGGAGCAATATACGCCTTTTGTACAGGCCAATTAGCTTTATTTACCAACCAGCTCGGTCCTTTAAACCATGATACAGCATTTACAAATTTAGCAAAAGGTAAACCTCGAATCAAGAAATCAGCTGGATTCTCCTCACCAGGTATATGATTAAATGTTAACATATGCTGACCCAAACTATTATACTTCTCTTGCATCTGATAAATTTCAGCGACTCTGTTTTGTACGTACACAATTTTACTGTTTCCATTGCGAATCCATTGTAAGGATACCTCATTATCAGACCAAATTACAGTGTCGCTAATATTTACCTCCTGCAACTTATTTCTTATATAATTAGCTAATTTGACACCTACATAAATGGCTGTTAATTCCAACTGAGGTAAGGTATGTTTTTTAATTGGAGACACTTTAGCCTTAGACATAGCAAGAGAAATAACATTATTACATTGAAGGTAAGCAACTGCTCCATATGCCAATTTTGAAGCATCACAAAAAATGTATAGTACATTTTTCCCATTTGGATTGGTCACCTGGCGTTGGAACTCCAACATTGGAATTTTTTCATAATCACCAATTAATTCATCCCACCTGTTAATGAATTCCTCAGGTAGAATTTCATCCCAAGCACATTTAAGTTTCCATGCTTCCTGAATTAATAATTTCCCTCTTATAGTAAGGGGTGACACTAAACCTAGTGGATCAAAACATTTGGAAACTTCAGCAAGCAAAACTCTTTTAGTTAATTTATTGGGCATACTGTAATTATTAGGTTTTAACATTAACAAATCTCTCTCAGTATCCCAAGTTAAACCCAATACATTACTACATTTTGGCACTTCATCTCCAGGGTAATCTTTACTTATTTTGTCCTTTAATTTTGATGAATTACTATTCCATTCCCTCAGAGGCATATTTGCACTTTGCATTTTTTTATTAGCCTCTCCATAAGTCATTAACAATTCCTCTTCAGTTGACGTCACACCCAGGAAATTGTCCACATAAAATTGTTTGCTCATTACTTTACTCAATGGACTTCCCGTACATTTAAGGTGTGCATTTATCATCGCTTGAAGTAGGAACAGACTGGATGTAGCACCAAATAATACACTCCTAAAGTGAAAGGTTTTCATAGGGCTAAGTGGGTCACTAGGATTCTCAGGCCATAAGAAGTGGGTACAATCTCGGTCAGCCTCTTGTAAACCCACTCTTAGGAAAGCTTTGCTTATGTCAGCCGTAAAGGCATAATTCTTTACTCTGAAATTTAATAAGGTATCTCCTAATTTTTCCGTCAACGACGGACCTGTCATCAAACAGTCATTTAAACTAGGTACATTTTTGTTACTCCTGGCACTACAATTAAACACAATCCTCAAAGGAGTGGTCTCAGAATCCTTCTTCACTCCGTGATGTGGCAAATAGTGACCATAAATTTTGGTTTGCTCACGAGGTACCTCTCCTATAAATTTATTAATTAATTGTTCAGCAATTATATCATTATAGGCAGTTAACAATTCTGGTGTCTTACTCAGTTCGCGGAGCTGAGCCTTTAACTGCCCATATGCCATTCTGTAATTAGTGGGCAATTCTGGATGGTTCAGTCTCCATGGAAGTCGTACCAAGTATTGTCCAGATTCAAATTTTGCATCTCTCAGGTACTGCTCCTGAGTAAAAGAATCGTCTGGACTTTCTTCATTTACATTTATTCCAATGCTGTCTAATTCCCACAATTTATGCACTGGCTCAACACCATCCTCTATGGAAGAATTATACTGGGGCACGACTTCATGAGTAAGACACACAGTTATGGTATTTGTAGTTTCCTCTAGTCATGAATTATTATTACGAGGAATCCTACCATACATTACATGGCCTCCTGCAGTCTTCAAAAGGGTGACACCACATTTCTTTACCATACCCTTTACAAAGGAGGCATAATAGTCACTACCTATCAAAATATTTATTGGGCCTACAGAATCATCACTTACACCAGAAGGTGCTAAATTTACATTATGTGAAAGTCTTTCTGTAGCTTTACTAAGCCCTACTGTAGATATTTTCTCTGGAAGTCTATCTACAATTACTGTATTAACACGTTTTTTCTCATTGCCCAACCTGACAGTTACATAAACAGTGTCATACAATTGAGCCCTTTTATCCGAGAGACAACCAGATAATTTTAAAGTTGTGGGATCTCCCATCTGTACTTTCATACCATCAAGACATTTATGTTTAATGAAAGTACGCTGGGATCCCTGGTCTAATAATGCAGTTACATTTTTTTATTTATGCCTTTTATCATCAATTTTTACCTGTAACACAGGTAAGGCTGCTTCAGCAAAACCATCATTATTAACATTAGCAGAAATTTTTACATTAGCTACTGTTGTGTCAGGATTGTCAACTTTATCATTATTATCAACATCTAGTTCAGCTATCAAAACTTTGGGGGCCCAGTCCTTGGACCCATTACGTACCTCTGTAATCTGTAAATACCTTTGTAACTTGTCATGATTGTGACCAGACCTACCTGGAGTTCATTACCTTTGTAAATTGTGAGTTCATTACCTTTGTAAATTGTGAGTTCATTACCTTTGTAAATTATGAGTTCATTACCTTTGTAAATTGTGAGTTCATTACCTCTGTAACTTGCTCAGCTATCAAAACTTTGGAGTCCAGTCCCTGGACCAATTATGTACCTCTGTAATCTTTTGACTACCGCCCACAGGATGGGTATGGGGTGCATAATAAACATATTAAACTAAACTGTCATATATACCCTTATACATGACTATATGGTGTCTTCCTTTGTGACACTGATAAAAGTTGTTTAATTTAGCATGACAATCCTTTACATTGTGATTACCTAAACACTTGATGCATCTGTCAAGTTCCTCCAATCTTTCAACTTTATCATTCCATGAATTGTATGCATTGCAATTCTCTCCTTTCTTTGACTGGTTTCTTATTAACTGGGCAACTCTTAGGAGGGTACTTATTCTTCTTACCTTGTGGAGAATCATTATTTCTGATTCCTGATCCTTGATATGCCCCTATGTAACTCCTTTTAGGAAATTAATTTTGATTATTAACATTAGGATAATTTTTCCCTTTGTGAAACTTGACAGATACCTCAGAGTTATCATGTGTTGCATCTTTAAAATGAGTTAGTTGGCTGGTCTGTAACTGCACAATTAATTCTTGTAGACCTAGTCTTATTTCCTCCAGACCAAAATAACCCTAGTGATATTTGTTTGAGAGCCATTCAAGTGTTTTACAGCTTAATTTATTCTGTACCATGGCACTCAATAACCAGTCTGATTCCTTCAGATTATATTTATTACTTAAAGTTTTGAGAGTGCTCTTCAGTTTAACTCTAAACTGCTGTAAACCTTTGTAAGTGTGATCTGGAGATTTTAAATTAACAATGATACTCACTAGATCCAACCTACTTTGTTCTATATTACCATAAGTGACCTTCAACAAGTCAACTGCTTCCTTGTAAGAGTCATCTACATTGGGAAAGGCTTGTATGGGTATGTGAGCATCTCCTCTTACCTGTCCTTTGAGGTAAAATAATTTAGTTACACAGGCTAGGTCACTCCTGTCATGCACTGCTGCTTTAAAAATTGACCAAAATTCCTCCCAATTTTCACCAGGATTAAATACAGGTAAACATAGTTCTGGGAGTTTTGGCAAAGACATCTTATTTGTTGGAGCAGACTGATTAACTGCCTGGTTTACACATTTTAATTTATTCAAGGCTTGACTTTTACAAGAGAGAATCTTTTCTTCTAATTCATAATACTGATTAATAATGAGATCTACTTCAGTCTCATCTACACAGTTTACTAACAAATCTCCTTCATATTTGTTGTAATATAATTTGTATGAATCATATCTATTACATAAAGCATCTAAATACAATTTTAAATAATCAGTATTCACAGTTTCTTGATTCATTAATTCCAAACATTTATTGTATGCTTTTGTTACATGACCCTTCCTAGCTTGCAGTGATGCTTTCTTTACTCTATATTCCATATGTTTGTCTTCTACATTAATTTCTTCATTTTCAGCCATGATGCAATGTATTAAATTCAACTTAATAACACTGATTATGCACTAAATTATGCACTTTATAAAGGTAAATAATACAACTTAACTTTGAATAAATCCTAGCTACCTGAGCTTAGCAATTACATGTATAATATAAATTTTAAATGTACATTAATACAAACTTGGCTCATCAACATTAATATTATACAAATTAATAAATCCTTGCCAGAATTTGGCATAGCAAAATTAATATACACATTAATAATTAGCTATACATGGCTTATCAATTACACATACACTGATATAAATCTTCACCAAAATTGGCTTATTAAATTAATATTATACAAATATAAATCCTTGACAGAATTTGGCATAGCAAAATTAATATTATACACAATATAATCTTTATCCACACTTGTCTTATCAATTACACATACACTGATATAAATCTTGGCCAGAATTGTCTTATCAAATTAGTATTATACAAATTAACATAAACTTAGCCAGACTTGAGCTTAGCTTATCAAAATTAATATTGTAATTATTATAATCCACTACACATTAAGTAAATTTGTGAACTTAACATCCACCTCCTTCTGTCATTTCACATATAATTATTAAGTAATTAACTAATTAATGACTTCACTAATTACATCCGGTTCGAAGGACCAACGGGCAAATTAAATGTGGAAAATTGCATTTATCTGTAACTCATTATGTACATAACAGTAAATAACAAAGATAATTATTATTTATCAATGTTAATAGACAAGTAGGAATTTGGGACACCTAGGTCGCAAAAAATGTCCCCCTTCGATACCTACCACTGTCATATCCACAAGTTGCTCTGGACCTATTAATTAAATGAATTATACATCAGGAATTCTGGTAAATATATAAATTTGTTGACTGTATATTAAAAATAATAAATGGTTATATATATATATATATATATATATATATATATATATATATATATATATATATATATATATATATATATATATATATATATACACACACAATTACATAACATAAGGAAAATATATCTAATATCACACACCAATTTGACTAGATATTAAGTTGTATCATACTCAGAAAAACCTCACTAACTAAATTTATGAAAACACTGGCCAGAATTATACACAAATCTAGAGAGCTTATCTGAGGTTCCTGGAGCTGTCTTGTCCAGTCGTCTGATATCTCAAGTTATGCAGGAATGCACATCCAACAATTTCGCCTCCTATTTGAGAGTTGTCAATCCAATTTTAACCTCTAGAGCATGAAAAATTCTTCCCTTATATTAATGTTGTATCCAATTCAAAACCAAGATGGTGAGTCTCGTCTGTGCAGACGCAGGCTTTCCGTTTTCTATGACATAAATATTATTAAATACAGTATGGCCATCTATTTACATATAAATACTGAATTTCTGGAAAATATATACAGTATTTTCCACACCAGATATACTAAGCAAATTTCCTAAATTTGCTTGTAACAGAAAAGTGAACTACAGATATGTAGATATAAATCCATATGTATTCCTGTTAACCCTTTGTGACCTAGTTCCTAGGCCTTTTGTGTATCCATATGCTCTTGCGCTGCCGTCCACAGGATGGATATGGGGTGCACAATAAACTAGCCACTTCGGTGGCAAAATCTAAATCTGGCTACTGTCAGGAAGGCTGGAGTGGGAATACCACCACCATGGCTACTGTCACGAAGGCTGGAGTGGGAATAACACCACTGTGGCTACTGTCAGTGAGGCTGGAGTAGGAATAACACCACTATGACTACTGTCAGAGATGCTGGAGTGGGAATAACACCACTGTGAAAATTTGTCTGGACTGCCTCCACGTGAGTCACCTACCCTGGCAAGCTCTGTTGACACCGAGCTCTGAGTTCAGTACCTCAGCCTCACAAGTGGCTTATAGGACAGATTTTCATAAATGACTGATGTTGCAAGAAATCTTGCCTGCATGCACGTTTAAAGGACTAACTTACTTGGTGATGTAGAATCTATTCTGGTCTTCAACCTCCTTAAGCTTTAGTCCCTCTGGACTTGCCCTCAGAACCACGTGCAACTGGGAGCCTTAATTCCAGCAGTATTCAATCGTTATTAGTGACCTGCCTGCACCTCAGAAATTCCTATTTCCAAGGGGGGGGAGTGAATCCCCTAGAATACTATGCAGAAAGTGACACTAGCTTCTAGGCTGACAAGAGACGCTGGTACATACTGGGCATGCACTGCCGGCTGCACAAAGGCCTACAGCTCAACTCACTCGCAACTTTCCCCGGACACTGGCCAGGATCCTAAGAAAAAGTGGAAGTCTTGTCTTACTGTATGGGCCTGACTGAGGAGGTCATCTAAAGCACATCAAGGTGCCTCTACCAGATTTCCCCAGGTCTAGTATGTGAAGACACGTGGTGGCGCTGCCTGCTGGTCACAGCACTTGTTGCTATGATGATATCTAGTCTTAGAAGGAAGCTCTGGCATCTTTGAGACCTGCGCCTCATCATTCAAACTTGGGCTGCCAGTTCTCCCTAGCTAACATAACCTAGTATTTGCCTACATTCGGCCTATTACTACCTATGTTAAGGTCTTAGGTCTACATTATTATTATCTACAGTTGCCTCAATAATCCTAATATTAGTGTACTAACAGTATAAACTACCTACTTCTTTCCTGAAGAGTAAATCTATCAATTAAGAAGTACCTTCCAACCACCTTTGCCAACCTGGGTGTGTGTGTGTTTTGGTTGGGTGTAAGGGCCACCCAACTCAGCCGTTCCATAACGGCCATGCTGGGGCCTTTGTACACCATGTCTTTCCTGTGGAACTTTAGGGACCAAATAAATTTCCACATTCTCCCACCGGCGAAGGTAGGCACTAAGTCTAAATCAAGTTCACCTTCCACGAGCCCCCACGGCAGACCCTGGACACGAATGCCATCCGGCCACTCTTGTCGAGCAGACTCCGGTCTAACTTCAACTGTCCAGTTTCCCCTGCATGGACCTCTGGGGGTGTAAACTTGTTGGCTCCGGTGGTCTTAGCACCCTTTCCTTTAACTTTAACATCTTTTGTATGTCTAGCCTTGACTGAGCGGCTCCGTACTTTCCCACCCAGTTGCCCACATGCCCTGGTAGCCTTTCCTCTCACTGATACAAGGTTTCCTGGATTTAATGGCAATCTATCTCCCTCTTTACATACCCTGTAAAAGTGTTTTCCCAAGGTGGCCGAGTGTTCATCACACCCTACCTGGTTCAGCTTCCCTGGCGGTTCATCATGTATACTGGTACTCATTATCACTACTCCCCCAGCTATCATGGTTACAGCTTCTTCTCTCTCTGGCGTGGCAGGGAATTCAGGTGGAATCCTGCCGCCTATGATGAATCCTAATGGGGATCTGTATAAACCAATTCCTTCCCTAAACGTCCATCGTGTAGACAGGAAGTCATCTATCTGATTGGCTCCCACCAGGATACCTACATTTCTGACTGTGTCAGTGGTAATTCCCTGGTCTGCCAGCTTCACATCAAGGTCTTTCAATCGCTTAGCTGCTGCAGCAAGACCTCTTGCTGTAATTGCCATCGGTAACATCTCTACCACCAAGGCTGGAATGTCTCTGCGATGTCCACCTAATTTGACTGTGACATGTGGGTGAGGCCTGACTTATAGCCCCTCCCAACATCATACTAACTTTCCTTGTGGCCTTCAGCTTTAATTTAGCCACCAACTTCTTTGTTATCAAGGATACTTGTGCTCCTGAGTCAAAGAATAATGGGGTTGTTTCGGACCTGTGCCCATTCACAACCTTTGCCATGACTGTAGGTAGAGCAGCACCTCCGTGATTCTCACTCGGATTAGAGACTTCACTTCCACTAATCATGCTGGCTCCCATTTCAGGCTCAGACTCACTTTCTATCTCTATCTGAGAGATATCCCTACTAGCCTGGGGTTCCCTTAAATTATTGGGACATAGTGCAGTATGATGCTTACCTTTGCAACAGACTCGACACTCACTGAGCTGGGTGCCACAGTCTCTCGCAAAGTGTTCCCCACAACACTTGAAGAAGAGTCTCAACTCCTTTAGTCTCTGTTGCCTACTGCTTAGTGTTGTATACTCCGAGCAACTCGTGCTAGCGTGTTCGCCTTCGCAGAACACGCATATTCTGGCATGAGTGCCTCTGAGGTTCTGCTTAGAGGTTCTTACCTTAGACACTTCTTTACATAGTACACTCCAACTTTAGTCGTATGAGCTTTAGACTGATCTCTCGAGATCTTTGAGTAACTGTCTGGGTTTTTATGTGGTGATGGTGGCGACTCTTCTCTCACACCTATACTCAAATGAGAAACGAGATCTCCCAACCCTTCAACAATTTGTTGTATCGTGAACCTATTCGTCCGATATTTTAAGTGTAACTCATGCACTGTAATGCCAGCCATTTTCCTCTGAATCACCTGACTGATGAACCATTCTGACTTACCCAATCATGTAAATCTCTAAGACTATTTGTCAAACTCATAACTTCGATTCGGAACTTCTCTAGGCTCTGACGGTCATGGCGACAAGCCTCTAGATCCAACAACCGATAAAGTATAGCTACCTTTATCTCCTCAGTGTTGCCAAACATGTCCTTTAATTGGTCGATGGCATGTTGGTAATTAGTGTCAGTGGTTTGGTAATGCCGGACCAAGTCCAAGGCTTTACCCTTAAGCTGTGAACGTAAATACTGTAATTTGACGGCATCTGACAAATTGTCTCTGTCATCTATCTGGGCTTGAAACTGATCCCGGAAAGCAATGTACTCTGTTAAGGTTTCATCGAACGTTGGTAAATTCAACTGGGGCATTCTGGGCAACACATTAACAGGCGTGCTGTTGTTCGTGTTCCCTGAAACATTTGCTGCCCCTGCTGTACCGGCCTTCAAAGTCTTTATTAACTGCCTGCAGAATTTCATCTCTGCTTTACACTGCCATTCGTTCGTCATAGTCCTTCCGTGCTACCTCGACTGTATAGTCAGACTCACCTGCATCATAGGCCTCTGTCTCATAAAGGATAAATGATCTCTCAAAGGCCTCCAGCCTTTGCTCCAAAGGTTTCAGGCAACTCTCTAGTTCCTCACAGTCTACATCCTGATCTTGCCTGGCCATACGACACTCCTCAGGTGCTTTGTTCAGGCGTTAACACAAGTAAATTCAACAATTCAACTGGTGAAACAGTAAATGAATAATGTATGTAGACAGCTTGGCCTAACTGTGCCCAGCTTACTCTGTCTAGCATGGATGGTTGGATAAGGTAAATCCTAACCTAGCTAGTGTGCTAGAGCTTAAACCTGGCTTTATAACTCCCTGTAAATAATAACTAGGTTAAATCTGTCCTAGCTACTATAACTGTTGTAAATATTGTACAAGCCTAGGCTAACTGTGGCTACCTTGCAAATCCACTGTAAATAATTAACACAAGTCTCCTACTCTGGATTACTTGTAATCACTGTAAATAATTAAATTCACAAGCTTCTCTAGCCTACCTGGCCTGCCTGTAAATTACTGCAAATAAAAACTTCTGTGTATAGTCAGCTTGACCTAGCCTCTGTGTAACTTTGACCTAGGTGTGCTAACTTAACCTAACTTTTTTAAACTGGTTCCTAACTGTGGCCTAGCTAAGATAGCTTAACCTAGCTATTCCACATCCGGTTCGAAAGACCACTTTTGTGAAAATTTTGTGTGGACTGCCTCCAAGTGAGTCGCCTACCCTGGCAAACTCTGTTGACACCGGTGGCCTGGTGGCTAAAGCTCCCGCTTCACACACAGAGGGCCCGGGTTCGATTCCCGGCGGGTGGAAACATTTCGACACGTTTCCTTACACCTGTTGTCCTGTTCACCTAGCAGCAAATAGGTACCTGGGTGTTAGTCGACTGGTGTGGGTCGCATCCTGGGGGACAAGATTAAGGACCCCAATGGAAATAAGTTAGACAGTCCTCAATGACGCACTGACTTTCTTGGGTTATCCTGGGTGGCTAACCCTCCGGGGTTAAAAATCCGAACGAAATCTTATCTTATCTTATCTCTGAGGTGGGTACCTCAGCCTCACAAGTGGCTTATAAGACAGATTTTCACAAATGATTGATGTTACATGAAAACTCGCCTGCATGCACATATAAAGGACTAACTTACTTGGTGTTGCAGCATATATCCTGATCTTCAACTTTCTAAGCCTAGCTTTAGCCCCTTTGGACTTCCCCTCAGAAACCACGTGCAACCGGGAGCCTTAATTCCTGCAATATTCAATCGTAATTAGTGTCCTGCCTGCACCTCAGAAATTCCTATATCCAAGAGGGTATGTATCCCCTAGTATAACTATGCAGACTCAGACACTAGCTTCCAGACTGCTCTGAGACACTGGTACTTACTGGCCATGCTCTGCCTGTTGCAACCGGGCCCACAGTAAACTCACTCACTCACAATCTCCCAAGACACTGGCCAGTAATCTACGAGATAAAGGTGAAGGTCTTGTCTTACTGTATGGGCCTGATGGAGGAGGTCATCTACGGTACATCGAGGTGCCTCTACCAGATTTCCCCAGGTCTCAGATCTGAAGACACGTGGGGGCGCCGTCTGCTGATCACGGCACGTCTTGTCCAGTTGGTGTCTGTCTTAAGAAGGACGCTATTCTGTCTTTGTGACCCGCGCCTCGTCATTCAAGCTAGGGCTGCCAGTTCTCCCTAGCTAACTTATCCTAGTGTTTGCCTACATTATCGGCCTATTACTACCTATGTTAAGGTCTTAGGTCTACATTATTATTATCTACAGTTGTCTCAATAATCCTAATATTAGTGTGGAAAATTTTTTAATTTTCCGAAACTATAGTGCCTAATAGGTGTTTAATGTGTCTATATGGGTCAAAAATGTATTTGAAAATAAGAGTAGAACCAAGAGTTCCCTTTGCGCATGCGCGGATGTGCGGGAGGGGGAGGCGCGTAGGGTTTTTGAATGGTGGTGAGGAAGCTGAGAAAACATGGAACCACGAAATTGACGTTCACGGTGGCCTAAGGATTAATATAGGCCTCATCTCATAATAAGAAGTGTCGTAATTGTTCCTGGTGGAGAGTGAGGGAACGGGATTTACGGGACCACAGTAATAGAGTGGTAAAAATGTGATAAAGAGCGGGTGACTGACGCGTCACAATGGACTGTGTCCTGGGGAAAATTACCCTTGGATTAATCAGCACTCATCGGTCTCAGATCTTAATGGAGTGACCTCTAGTTTGTATAATAGTTATGAGACGTTAAATCGGCTTGTGAATTGTAATGTAATTAATGATAATAACGCTAAGTTAAGAGAATATGTGAAGTGAAATAAGTCGTTTGCTCCGAGTGAACACGTTAGACCTCGTTGTTAACGAGACGAGGAAAGGGAAACTCCTTGAGTCACGACGTCTAAAGCAGGACAAACCAGCGGATACCTCGTCCTGCTGGAATGAGAATCGTGTCGGTGTAGCAGGACATCGAAAATGAGATGGTGAATCAAGAAATGAGGAATATCAATCACCCACAGTTAAGTAACCCTTCTAGTTATAGCAACCTTAGACTGGCCAGTAGTGGTATGTTATAATTAGATAGGTTACGAGTGATCCAGCTACATCAAGTGACCACCAGAGAACATCTGGTAAGTAGTGGGATTATGTACAAATGTTTTCCTTGACGGATGTATCCAGGTGTGTCCTACCCGCCCCCCCCCCCTTCATTCAGTTAAACTAATATAATCTATACAGTCCACAATTAATTAGTAGCACCGTACTTGTGGGTGCTACCCAATCCATACTGGTCTCGGATAGATATGGATAAGATTGTGAGGTCGAGGGGACCACTTGGTGCGACCAGGGGTGGTTAAGTTTTCTCACATGTCTACACGGGGTGACTACGGTAAACAATATGATTGTCTCCCAATGAGATTACTGGTATGTATATAATGTTGAGGTACATACAGGTAAACACCCTAGAAAATTTTCCATATCTGCCCGTTGGTCCTTCGAAAACGGATGCAATCAGTGAAAAAATTAATTGAATTAATTACTTAATAATTAAGTGACTGATTGAAGGAAGTGGGTGTAGGGTGCACAAGTTTAATCGATCGTGTGATGGATGACAATTAGCCCAATTAATTGCTAGCACATGTGTGGCTAGGATTTATACAAGAGTAAAGTGCAAGAATTACTCTTATAAGGCGCCTACTTAAGTTGTATAATCAGTGATTAATAATTCTCTAACCATGACTGGATCTAATGGAGTTAATGTGGCTGACAAGTCCGTGAATTTTAGAGTAATGAAAGCATCATTACAGGCTATTAAAAGCCATGTGACGAAGGCATTTGATTTAGTGAATCAAAGAACCGTGAACCCTAATGAATTAAAGTTATATTTAGATGCTTTAGAGAGTAGATTTGATTGGTACAAATTGTGGTTTAAAGACTGTGAAAGAGATCTGCTAGAGAATTGTGCAGATAGAATGGAAATGAATGTTTTAATTAATCAACATTACGAATTGGAAGAAAAACTGTCTTGTAAAAGTAAGGCTTTGAATAAATTAAAGGGTGTAAGCCAGGCAGTTGATCAACCTATTAATGCAAAGGGTGTGTTTGCCAAAACCTCCATAGTACGGTCTGGAGGAAATCAGACTAGGTCGGCAGGAATTAATTGTTCAATTGCAGACCAGTCAGCCAAACAGTTCTAAGGATATAACACATAATGACTCTGAAGTATCTGTCAAGTCTCAAAAGGGAAAATTAATCCCAGTGGTAATAATCATAGTTAAGAGTTAAATAGGCACATATCAAGTCAGGAATCAGTAATAGTGGTTCCTCACATCAAGGTAAGAGGAATAAGTACCTCGGTAAGTGTAACCCGGTTAATAAGAGGTCAGGCAAGGAAAAGAGAGACTGCCTCTTCTGCCAGGGTACTCATTTCACTAAAAATTGTAATGCCTGTAATTCATGGGACATTAAAGTGGAAAGAATGAAAGAACTTGACAGATTTATCAGATGTCTAGACAATCATAATGTAAAGGATTGTCATACCAAATTGAACAGTTGCTATCAATGCAACAAGGGAAAGCACCATACAGTTATGTGCAGGGTTGTATGTGATTCTTATAATAATGGTGACAATAATGATAATGTTAATAACCCTGACACTACAGTGACTGATGTAAAGGTTGCAGCTAATGGCAATAATGATGGCCTAGCTGAGGTAGCCTTGACGGTGTTGGATGTAAAAATTCAGGATAAAGGGCATAAATCCAAAACCATACGGCGTCACTCTCCTCAACACTGGTACGGGCCATGTAATATATGGCAGACTACCGCCTAGTAATAATGACTAGAGGAAGTAGTGAATACGGTCACGGTGTCTTACTCATGAAAGGTCAACCCAGTACAAGTATTCTTCTATCGAGAATGATGTTGAACCAGTCTAATTTGTGGGAGCTGGACAGCATAGGGATTAATGTAAATGAGGAAAGTCCAAATGATTCCTTTACTCAGGAACAATACCTGAAGGATGTTAAATGTGAATCTGGACATTACTGGGTGCGACTTCCGTGGAAGCTTGACCGTCCAGAATTACCTACTAATTATAGGATGGCGTATGGACAGTTAAAGGGCCCAGCTCTGCGAACTGAGCAAGACACCAAAATTGTTGACTGCTTATAATGATATAATTAATAAGCAGTTAAATAATAAATTGTTCTTACTTCAGGCGACGATAAATGCACACCTTAAATGCACAGGCAGTCCACTGAGCGAAGTAATTGGGTAAATAATCTTATGTGGACAATTTCCGGGTGTGACGTCAACTGAAGAGGAACTAATGAGGATATGTGAAGGGGTTAATGAAATAATGAAGAAATGTGCTGGGACTGACTTGGGATACTGAGAGACTTGTTATTGTTAAAGTCTCAAAATTCCAGTATGTCCAATAAATTAATCCAGGGAGCATAGGCTTATGCCCCTGAGAGAATGGAACACTAATTAGTCCATTTTGAGGGATCCATAAATATAGATGGCCATGGAGTTGGTGCCTATATGCAGTAATGTGCTGGGGCTGACTTGGGATACTGAGAGACTTGTTATTGGTAAAGTCTCAAAATTCCAGTATGCCCAATAACTTAATCCAGGGAGCATAGGCTTATGCCCCTGAGAGAATGGAACACCAATTAGTCCATTTTGAGGGATCCATAAATATAGATGGCCATGGAGTTGGTGCCTATATGCAGTAATGTGCTGGGGCTGACTTGGGATACTGAGAGACTTGTTATTGGTAAAGTCTCAAAATTCCAGTATGCCCAATAACTTAATCCAGGGAGCATAGGCTTATGCCCCTGAGAGAATGGAACACCAATTAGTCCATTTTGAGAGTTCAATAAATATGGGTGGCCAGTGAAGATGGAAAAAATTGTACTCCACATTATGTAAGTCGTCTAGCAACGACCTCCGCCCGGCCGCAGTGTGGAAAATTTTTTAATTTTCCGAAACTATAGTGCCTAATAGGTGTTTAATGTGTCTATATGGGTCAAAAATGTATTTGAAAATAAGAGTAGAACCAAGAGTTCCCTTTGCGCATGCGCGGATGTGCGGGAGGGGGAGGCGCGTAGGGTTTTTGAATGGTGGTGAGGAAGCTGAGAAAACATGGAACCACGAAATTGACGTTCACGGTGGCCTAAGGATTAATATAGGCCTCATCTCATAATAAGAAGTGTCGTAATTGTTCCTGGTGGAGAGTGAGGGAACGGGATTTACGGGACCACAGTAATAGAGTGGTAAAAATGTGATAAAGAGCGGGTGACTGACGCGTCACAATGGACTGTGTCCTGGGGAAAATTACCCTTGGATTAATCAGCACTCATCGGTCTCAGATCTTAATGGAGTGACCTCTAGTTTGTATAATAGTTATGAGACGTTAAATCGGCTTGTGAATTGTAATGTAATTAATGATAATAACGCTAAGTTAAGAGAATATGTGAAGTGAAATAAGTCGTTTGCTCCGAGTGAACACGTTAGACCTCGTTGTTAACGAGACGAGGAAAGGGAAACTCCTTGAGTCACGACGTCTAAAGCAGGACAAACCAGCGGATACCTCGTCCTGCTGGAATGAGAATCGTGTCGGTGTAGCAGGACATCGAAAATGAGATGGTGAATCAAGAAATGAGGAATATCAATCACCCACAGTTAAGTAACCCTTCTAGTTATAGCAACCTTAGACTGGCCAGTAGTGGTATGTTATAATTAGATAGGTTACGAGTGATCCAGCTACATCAAGTGACCACCAGAGAACATCTGGTAAGTAGTGGGATTATGTACAAATGTTTTCCTTGACGGATGTATCCAGGTGTGTCCTACCCCCCCCCCTTCATTCAGTTAAACTAATATAATCTATACAGTCCACAATTAATTAGTAGCACCGTACTTGTGGGTGCTACCCAATCCATACTGGTCTCGGATAGATATGGATAAGATTGTGAGGTCGAGGGGACCACTTGGTGCGACCAGGGGTGGTTAAGTTTTCTCACATGTCTACACGGGGTGACTACGGTAAACAATATGATTGTCTCCCAATGAGATTACTGGTATGTATATAATGTTGAGGTACATACAGGTAAACACCCTAGAAAATTTTCCATAATTAGTGTACTACCAGTAAAACTACGTACTCCTTCCCTGAAGAGTAAATCTATAAATTAAATACATGCCTACCAAGAATCCATCGCCGACCAGAGAGAATGCTGTTTGTTTGGGAGGGTTTTAAGGGCCGCCCAGCTCAGCCGTCCCGTGGAACTTTAGGGACCAAATAAATTTCCACAACATATAAATACTGAATTTCTGGAAAATATATACAGTATTTTCCACAATGGGAGACATGATAAAGACGAAAAAATACTTAAAAGGTTTCACAGAGCAAACAAGGACAGACTGTTTGAAATGCGAGATACAGGATTAACCTGGGGTACTAATCTCCGAGGTTATTAATCCAAGCGTAATAACGCACTCAGCTCACTATCGAGGGAATGTGGGGTCTAACCCCACACGAGGCGAGATATATGGCCAGGTCTGCTAATACCTATCGCCTCTATTATTAGCTATGCAATAATTACATACATGGAGGTTACCTGTGGTGGCTTGTGGGTCCCATCCTGGGGAGGACCTTACAAAGACCTCAATAGAAATAAGCTACATTCATTGAATTTACTAGGGCGATCTTGGTTCATTAATCCTCTAAGGTTAAAAAATCGAATGTAGTTTTCTTCCTCGCCTTATTTCATCTTCAATGCCGACACCACGAGGAAGATTATACATTAGTTAGCTCTTTAATTTTCGGCAGTAGTTTCGTTTTCTTTAAAAGTAAATTTAGAGATATTTTCTTTCCTATTCGTAGACAACTCATGTATATCTTGACTTAAGAAATCGTAATGACACGATTGCAAATAAACCATACCCCCGGGCTGGAGTTTTGAGACTCTATGACCGCGGGTTCAATCCCGGCCGGGGGTATGGTTCATGTATATCTGTTATTTATATCTGTAGAGATAATACTGCTCGCATTAATTACCCCGGGTGGATAATAACCCAGGATAACCCAAGAAAGACCAGCAGTGTGGCAAATTTCTATTGAGGTTCTTTTTAGGTGCTCTCCCAGGAAGCGACCTGCAACAGTTTGCTGGTTCCTACTGCAAGCTAACAAGGACACCAGTGACCAGGGCTTAGGAAACTTGTCTACATGTCCTGCCTAAATAAGTTTTTCCTTGGTTTGTCTACATAACATACAATTTTTTTCAGTGGTCTTGAGGACACAAAGTTGTCATTGGCACATAAAAAGTACATCATGTAGATTTGATTTAAGATTAACCCAGTCAATAAGTAAGTAAGTAAGTTTATTTAGGTATACACAAATACAGTTACATAGATTATCATACATAGCAGCATATGTGTAGAGAACCTAGGATAACCCAAAAAAGTCAGACAGAGTGACTTATTTCCATTGGGGTCCTTTTACCTTATTATTATAATATAAAGGTTATAATATTTTCTTATTCTATAATGAAGATAACATCTTATTATCATAATAAAAAGACTATCTAGTACACGAGGGTCATTAAGACTATCTACAATACGAGGGTCGTTACTAGGAATAAGGTAAAATTTACACGTATGTTAGCTAAAAAATAGAAAATCATTCCCCTCCCTTTCTGTAGCTACATTCATCAGACACCTTTTGGCACTCTTCTTGAATTGGTTCATGCTATGACTGGCTTTGACATGTGCAGGCAGTCTGTTCCATTCCTTCATTGCTGTACAATAAAAGGTGTTTGAAGCCTGGCCAATGACTGTGGGTACTACAAAGTTGTGCTCTCTCCCCTTAGTACTATGATTGGTTTGGTTCCCAACCTTGACAAAATTGACAGCAAGATATTCTGGACACTGTTTGTAAGCAATTTTATAAATATGATTTAGCTTCAGTTGTTTTACTCTGTCTTCAACATTCAGCATATCCAACTGCTGTAATTCATTCTGGCTTGCATGTTCTCTTGGTCTCAGCTCCAGGATGAATCTTACGATTTTGTTCTGGGTGATTTGCAGTCTATCTTTCAGTTTTTTTTTTATCAAGGCAGAGTACCATGAAGAGCAAGCGTAATCCATATGGCATTGTATAAGGG
>NW_027199058.1:0-36304 GCF_038502225.1 Cherax quadricarinatus
CCCACCGAGGCAGGGTGACCCAAAAAAGAAAGAAAATCCCCAAAAAGAAAATACTTTCATCATCATTCAACACTTTCACCACACTCGCACATTATCACTGTTTTTGCAGAGGTGCTCAGAATACAACAGTTTAGAAGCATACACATATAAAGATACACAACATATCCCTCCAAACTGCCAATATCCCAAACCCCTCCTTTAAAGTGCAGGCATTGTACTTCCCATTTCCAGGACTCAAGTCCGACTATATGAAAATAACCGGTTTCCCTGAATCCCTTCACTAAATATTACCCTGCTCACACTCCAACAGATCGTCAGGTCCCAAGTACCATTCGTCTCCATTCACTCCTATCTAACACGCTCACGCACGCTTGCTGGAAGTCCAAGCCCCTTGCCCACAAAACCTCCTTTACCCCCTCTCTCCAACCCTTTCGAGGACGACCCCTACCCCGCCTTCCTTCCCCTATAGATTTATATGCTTTCCATGTCATTCTACTTTGATCCATTCTCTCTAAATGACCAAACCACCTCAACAACCCCTCTTCTGCCCTCTGACTAATACTTTTATTAACTCCACACCTTCTCCTAATTTCCACACTCCGAATTTTCTGCATAATATTTACACCACACATTGCCCTTAAACAGGACATCTCCACTGCCTCCAACCGTCTCCTCGCTGCTGCATTTACCACCCAAGCTTCACACCCATATAAGAGTGTTGGTACTACTATACTTTCATACATTCCCTTCTTTGCCTCCATAGATAACGTTTTTTGACTCCACATATACCTCAACGCACCACTCACCTTTTTTCCCTCATCAATTCTATGATTAACCTCATCCTTCATAAATCCATCCGCCGACACGTCAACTCCCAAGTATCTGAAAACATTCACTTCTTCCATACTCCTCCTCCCCAATTTGATATCCAATTTTTCTTTATCTAAATCATTTGACACCCTCATCACCTTACTCTTTTCTATGTTCACTTTCAACTTTCTACCTTTACACACATTCCCAAACTCATCCACTAACCTTTGCAATTTTTCTTTAGAATCTCCCATAAGCACAGTATCATCAGCAAAAAGTAACTGTGTCAATTCCCATTTTGAATTTGATTCCCCAAAATTTAATCCCACCCCTCTCCCAAACACCCTAGCATTTACTTCCTTTACAACCCCATCTATAAATATATTAAACAACCATGGTGACATTACACATCCCTGTCTAAGACCTACTTTTACCGGGAAGTAGTCTCCCTCTCTTCTACACACCCTAACCTGAGCCTCACTATCCTCATAAAAACTCTTTACAGCATTTAATAACTTACCACCTATTCCATATACTTGCAACATCTGCCACATTGCTCCTCTATCCACTCTATCATATGCCTTTTCTAAATCCATAAATGCAATAAAAACTTCCCTACCTTTATCTAAATACTGTTCACATATATGCTTCAATGTAAACACTTGATCTACACATCCCCTACCCACTCTGAAACCTCCTTGCTCATCCGCAATCCTACATTCTGTCTTACCTCTAATTCTTTCAATTATAACCCTACCGTACACTTTTCCTGGTATACTCAGTAAACTTATTCCTCTATAATTTTTACAGTCTCTTTTGTCCCCTTTCCCTTTATATAAAGGGACTATACATGCTCTCCGCCAATCCCTAGGTACCTTCCCCTCTTTCATACATTTATTAAACAAAAGTACCAACCACTCCAACACTATATCCCCCCCTGCTTTTAACATTTCTGTCATGATCCCATCAGTTCCAGCTGCTTTACCCCCTTTCATTTTACGTAATGCCTCACGTACCTCCCCCACACTTACATTCTGCTCTTCTTCACTCCTAAAAGATGGTATACCTCCCTGACCAGTGCATGAAATTACTGCCTCTGTTTCTTCCTTAACATTTAAAAGTTCCTCAAAATATTCTCGCCATCTACCTAATACCTCCATCTCCCCATCTACTAACTCCCCTACTCTGTTTTTAACTGACAAATCCATACTTTCCCTAGGCTTTCTTAACTTGTTTAACTCACTCCAAAATTTTTTCTTATTTTCATTAAAATTTCTTGACAGTGCCTCTCCCACTCTATCATCTGCTCTCCTTTTGCACTCTCTCACCACTCTCTTTACCTTTCTTTTACTCTCCATATACTCTGCTCTTCTTATAACACTTCTGCTTTGTAAAAACCTCTCATAAGCTACCTTTTTCTCTTTTATCACACCCTTTACTTCATCATTCCACCAATCACTCCTCTTTCCTCCTGCCCCCACCCTCCTATAACCACAAACTTCTGCCCCACATTCTAATACTGCATTTTTAAAACTATTCCAACCCTCTTCAACCCCCCCACTACTCATCTTTGCACTAGCCCACCTTTCTGCCAATAGTCGCTTATATCTCACCCGAACTTCCTCCTCCCTTAGTTTATACACTTTCACCTCCCTCTTACTTGTTGTTGCCACCTTCCTCTTTTCCCATCTACCTCTTACTCTAACTGTAGCTACAACTAAATAATGATCCGATATATCAGTTGCCCCTCTATAAACATGTACATCCTGGAGCCTACCCATCAACCTTTTATCCACCAATACATAATCTAATAAACTACTTTCATTACGTGCTACATCATACCTTGTATATTTATTTATCCTCTTTTTCATAAAATATGTATTACTTATTACCAAATCTCTTTCTACACATAGCTCAATTAAAGGCTCCCCATTTACATTTACCCCTGGCACCCCAAATTTACCTACTACTCCCTCCATAACATTTTTACCCACTTTAGCATTGAAATCCCCAACCACCATTACTCTCACACTTGATTCAAAACTCCCCACGCATTCACTCAACATTTCCCAAAATCTCTCTCTCTCCTCTACACTTCTCTCTTCTCCAGGTGCATACACGCTTATTATAACCCACTTTTCACATCCAATCTTTATTTTACTCCACATAATCCTTGAATTAATACATTTATAGTCCCTCTTTTCCTGCCATAGCTTATCCTTCAACATTATTGCTACTCCTTCTTTAGCTCTAACTCTATTTGAAACCCCTGACCTAATCCCATTTATTCCTCTCCACTGAAACTCTCCCACCCCCTTCAGCTTTGTTTCACTTAAAGCCAGGACATCCAGCTTCTTCTCATTCATAACATCCACAATCATCTCTTTCTTATCATCTGCACAACATCCACGCACATTCAGACTTCCCACTTTGACAATTTTCTTCTTCTTATTCTTTTTAGTAATCTTTACAGGAAAAGGGGTTACTAGCCCATTGTTCCCGGCATTTTAGTTGACTTTTACAACACGCATGGCTTACGGAGGAAAGATTCTTATTCCACTTCCCCATGGATATAAAAGGAAAAGTAATAAGACCAAGAACTATTAAGATAAAATCAAAGAAAACTCAGATGAGTGTGTATAAATAAATGTGTACATGTATGTGTAGTGTGACCTAAGTGTAAGTAGAAGTAGCAAGACATACCTGTAATCTTGCATATTTATGAGACAGACAAAAGACATCAGCAATCCTACCATCATGTAAAACAATCACAGGCTTTCGTTTTACACTCACTTGGCAGGACGGTAGTACCTCCCTGGGTGGTTGCTGTCTACCAACCTACTACCTATATATATATATATATATATATTATATATATATATATATTATATATATATATATATATATATATATATATATATATATATATATATATATATATATATATATATATATATATATATATATATATATATATATATATATATATATATATATATATATATATATATATATATATATATATATATATATATATATATATATATATATATATATATATATATATATATATATATATATATATATATATATATATATATATATATATATATATATATATATATATATATATATATATAAGGCTAAAGAGGTCTTTGTGGCATTTATGGATTTGGAAAAGGCGTATGACAGGGTGGATAGGGGGGCAATGTGGCAGATGTTGCAAGTGTATGGTGTAGGAGGTAGGTTACTGAAAGCAGTGAAGAGTTTTTACGAGGATAGTGAGGCTCAAGTTAGAGTATGTAGGAAAGAGGGAAATTTTTTCCCAGTAAAAGTAGGCCTTAGACAAGGATGTGTGATGTCACCGTGGTTGTTTAATATATTTATAGATGGGGTTGTAAGAGAAGTAAATGCGAGGGTCTTGGCAAGAGGCGTGGAGTTAAAAGATAAAGAATCACACACAAAGTGGGAGTTGTCACAGCTGCTCTTTGCTGATGACACTGTGCTCTTGGGAGATTCTGAAGAGAAGTTGCAGAGATTGGTGGATGAATTTGGTAGGGTGTGCAAAAGAAGAAAATTAAAGGTGAATACAGGAAAGAGTAAGGTTATGAGGATAACAAAAAGATTAGGTGATGAAAGATTGAATATCAGATTGGAGGGAGAGAGTATGGAGGAGGTGAACGTATTCAGATATTTGGGAGTGGACGTGTCAGCGGATGGGTCTATGAAAGATGAGGTGAATCATAGAATTGATGAGGGAAAAAGAGTGAGTGGTGCACTTAGGAGTCTGTGGAGACAAAGAACTTTGTCCTTGGAGGCAAAGAGGGGAATGTATGAGAGTATAGTTTTACCAACGCTCTTATATGGGTGTGAAGCGTGGGTGATGAATGTTGCAGCGAGGAGAAGGCTGGAGGCAGTGGAGATGTCATGTCTGAGGGCAATGTGTGGTGTGAATATAATGCAGAGAATTCGTAGTTTGGAAGTTAGGAGGAGGTGTGGGATTACCAAAACTGTTGTCCAGAGGGCTGAGGAAGGGTTGTTGAGGTGGTTCGGACATGTAGAGAGAATGGAGCGAAACAGAATGACTTCAAGAGTGTATCAGTCTGTAGTGGAAGGAAGGCGGGGTAGGGGTCGGCCTAGGAAGGGTTGGAGGGAGGGGGTAAAGGAGGTTTTGTGTGCGAGGGGCTTGGACTTCCAGCAGGCATGCGTGAGCGTGTTTGATAGGAGTGAATGGAGACAAATGGTTTTTAATACTTGACGTGCTGTTGGAGTGTGAGCAAAGTAACATTTATGAAGGGATTCAGGGAAACCGGCAGGCCGGACTTGAGTCCTGGAGATGGGAAGTACAGTGCCTGCACTCTGAAGGAGGGGTGTTAATGTTGCAGTTTAAAAACTGTAGTGTAAAGCACCCTTCTGGCAAGACAGTGATGGAGTGAATGATGGTGAAAGTTTTTCTTTTTCGGGCCACCCTGCCTTGGTGGGAATCGGCCGGTGTGATAATAAAAAAAAAAAAATATATATATATATATATATATATATATATATATATATATATATATATATATATATATAGGGTATATATATCCCATACTGCTTTTTTTTTTTTAACCCTTTCAGGGTCCGTCCCGTAGATCTACGGCTTTACGTTCAGGGTCCAAACCGTAGATCTACGCCATGAGCTCAGCTCACTCTGATAAACTGTGAGTGGTACATTTGGGCCTAGATATGAGAGAATACATCTATGTGGTATGTGTGCACCACATAAAACAGATCCTGCAGCACACTGTGTATAATGAGAGAAAAAAAATGAAATCATGATTTTTCGATTAAAACAGCAACTTTGCAGTGTTTTTTCGTATGTTTTTTATAGTTGTATTTGCGATTTCTTGGTCTCATTTGATAGAATGGAAGACATATTACAGAAATAGAGATGATTTTGATTGGTTTTAGCACTGGAAATGGCTTGAAACTGAGCTCAAAGTAGCGGAAATGTTAAATTTTTGCCGATATTCAAGAGTAAACAAACGACCTCACACGTCTAATACACGTCAGCTGGTGGGTCTAATATACATTCACAAATATGGTGATGATATTTATACAATTATTACAGTATTGCATAACAGTAAATCTTCTATTTTTTGGTGTGAATAAAAATTCATTATGTGAATAAAAAATCAAAATGGAATTTATTTGTAAAGCCTCAAAACATAACTAATGAACAGAGGAAATGTTAGTTTAGTGCCAGGAATGCCTACATTGTTCATTCTGGACCCTATTTTGAAATTGGAATATTTTGAACTTTGTGTTAAATTGGCCAAATTAACAATTTCCGATCACTTTATTTTGTAGTTGAAACAGTTGACTTGGCGATTTCTTGTGCTCAATCGATAGAATAGAAGTAATACTAGTGAAATAGCTAAGAATTTGGTTGATTGGAATAATGTAATTGGCCTAAAATGGGAGTCAAAGTCGGCAAAATCGCCGATTCGTAAATATCGCTGACACATCAAAATTCGCGAGAGCATAATTTCGTCAATTTTCCACCAAATTTCGTACTTTTTGTTTTATTACCTTCACAAAAAGATTCTCTACGATTTCATAAGAAAAAATAACAAATTTTTTTTTTGAAAATTCTTGGACACTGGTGCGTGACTCCAGATTTGGGCCTTGGACCCTGAAAGGGTTAATTAGTTACACAAAAAATAGAATATTTACTGTTATGCAGACGGCTACATTATTGTAGTAGTAACTGTATAAATGTCATTGCATTCATAAAGGCGTATTAGTAGCCAGATGGATGCATATTGGACAAATGATGTTTGTGTACTCTGGAATACGTATTGGCAAAAATTGAACATTTCTGCTTTTTTTTAGGTCAATTTCAAGCTACTTTCAGGTGTGAAACCAATCAAAATCATGTCTATTTCTGTAGTATATCTTCCATTCTATCAAATGAGACCAAGAAACTGAGAATAGAACCATGAAAACCATGTACTGCAAATTCGCCGTTTTAATCCAAAAACTGTCGCATTATTTTCCCATTATGCACTGCGTGCTGCAGGACTTTTTTTTATGTGGTGCACACTTACTGCAAAGACCCATTCTCTCATGTATAGGCCCAAATTTACTGCTCACAGCTTATCTGAGTGAACCGAGCTTGTGGCATAGTACTACAGGACCGACTTGGCCTTGAAATTCGTAGAACAACAGGACCCACCCTTGATGAGTTAAGATAGAAGTTTGAGGATGATGTAATTCAGTAGATCATGTTAACTGTGATGTCACCACACTTTTAACCCTTTCACTGTCTGTCATATTAGTACAACTTACAAGCCAGTGATGGTGCTGTATTAATACATGAAAATTCTAGTAACTTCAAATCTAGCAGGAGAAAGCTGGTAGACCTACATGTAAGAGAATGGGTCTGCGTGGTCAGTGTGCGCAGTATAAAAAAAAATCCTGCAGCACACAGTGCATAATGAGAAAAAAAACTGACCATGTTTTTGGTTTAAAATGCTGACTTTGAGGTGCATTTCCATATGGTGTTTATGGTTGTATTCTCATTTTCTTGGTCTCATTTGATAATATGAAAGATTTATTACAGAAATACAGATGAAGATGATTTTGATTGGTTTCACGATGAAAAGTATCTTGAAATTGAGTTCAAATTAGCAGAAATGTTTGAATTTTGCTGATGTTCAGGAGTAAACAAATGACGTCACCATCCAATGTGTGTCCAACTGGCCGGTTGAATACGCAATCATGAATGGGTTGACATTATTTATGTAAGTATTACAATAATGCAGTAGTCTGCATAACAGTAAATCTTCTGTTCTTTGTGTGAATAAAAATTCAAAATGGAAAGCAAGAGTAATAAGAGGGGCACGGAGACGTGACTGATGAACAGAGAAAAATTTTATTTTAGTGCCAGGAATGTCTGCATTGTTTGTTCTGGACCTTATTTTGAAATTGGCATCTTTTGAAATTTGTGTGAAATTGGCCAAATTGCCAATTTCTGACCACTTTATTGGGTAGTTGAAATCAGTAAATGGGTTGTTTCTTGTACTCAATCGATTGAAAAAAATTGAGTTCTAGCGAAATAGCTATGAGTTTGGTCAACTAGAACAATGGAGTTGGCCAAAAATAAGGCTCAAAGTGGACAAAATCACCGATGTGTATATGTCGCCAAGACCACTAACTTAGCGAGAGTGTAATTCCGTAAGTTTTACATCAATTTTCAAACTTTTGGTGTAATTACCATCGGTGTAAGATTATCATTTCACAAGTTTTTTTTTTTTTTTTTTTTTTTTTTTTTAAATTCTTCAACACCGAAAGCAAGTGTGTAAGCTGGGGTCTTGACAGTGAAAGGATTAACAAGACAGCAATTGAATGTTTTATGTTTATGGGGTCACCTAAAAGCCTGGTCCACAGCTGGGCTACAGGAGTAAGAAAACTTTTTTGAAACACATCAAACTTACATCTGAAGTAAGAGATGAATGTGTTTAAAAAAAAAAAAAAGGAATTGTATCAATTACATTCACAGCCAGGAAAACCTGGTCTGTATAAGCATGGTCAAGGCATGTAATGTGCTCAGACAATGGCAAACATCTCTTGCATGTGATATACCATTTTCTTAGCCTTGTGCATGATGCATTTACTGGTTGTAGAAGTATGTGGTATAGCTGATAAAACTTGTTTCCTAGTCATGATGTTTAAAATACAAACTGCATGTGCTGCTTAATTAATGAATATAAAGTTGTGCATTTGATGCGGATAAAACTTATGGTGCTTCATCTGCTGTTAACCATATGCTTTTGTTTAGCAATTATTACTAACTTAACATTGGCCTTAATAATCCATTTATTACCATTAAGAAAATTTATAAACAAGGAAAGTCTTTAAACTAGGCTAAAAAAAAAAAAAGTAAAGTAAGCAATGATAGTATTGTATCCACACTTTACACTTAAGATACATGTTTAAAATTAATTAACCAATTCACCAACTAGGTAGCTATCAGTACTCTAGCTAGAGTTTACTATTGCTGTGTTGGTGTGTGCTTTGTAAAAACCTGCATTGTGGTAATATTGGGCCCCATGGTAACTTCCTTAGTATATAGAAATATACCTAGTTGGATAAATCTTTAAGCCAGTATGGTATAGTGGTTGGTTCACTATCCTCCTAGCTTTAGGACCTCATTGGGCCAGTATGGTACAGTGGTTGGTTCACTATCCTCCTAGCTTTAGGACTTCATTGGGCCAGTATGGTACAGTGGTTGGTTCACTATCCTCCTAGCTTTAGGACTTCATTGGGCCAGTATGGTACAGTGGTTGGTTCACTATCCTCCTAGCTTTAGGACTTTGTTAGGCCAGTACAGTACAGTGGTTGGTTCACTACCCTCCTGGCTTTAGGACTGACATGTCGTGGGTTAAAATTTCATCTGCTCTGAGTTACAAATTGGCTGTTTGGGTTAATCAGACAAGTAATGGAGACTGAAAACATTAAAAATGTCCTTGTTTGCTAACAGATGACATAATTATCATATACGGCATAAGATCGTAAAAGAATGCTAAAAGAGTAATTCTCTGTCGGTGGAGGACAAGTGGCTTTAACTTAGAAAATGGTTTCTAAAGAACCCTAAAAAAAAAAACCTGTTGTGGAACTTAGAAACAGTACAAAAGATGAGATAATCAGTGCTTCATCCTCTGGAAATGTAATATAATATTTTTTTTTCTCAAGCCAGATGAGTAACATTATAAATGAAGTAGCATTTATGAAAGCTCTAGTAGGTAAAGAAAAAATCTATACTGATAATAGGAATAAAAAATGTATGGAACATGTAAATGTTTATTAAGCAATATTTGTTATTGAATTGGAGAGCAAAGAATTTGATAGAATAAACAAGGGATTGCACAGTATGCTGAAAAAACACTTGAAAATGACCATGGGAAGTTACAAAAAGAAAAAAAAAAAGTAATTGTGGATTTCAGTTAAAAAGAAATTAAGCAAAACATGGTGCTGCAGTGGTAAACAAATGATTAACCAACTTCTAAAAGTAATGACTGGATTTCTATGAATCTGAACACTAAAGAAAATACTAATGAGACAGCAACACACCATTGGTGCTCAGCTGACTGAAAATTTACTAAGAAAATAGGAAGAAATTCAAATATTAAAATTATTTAAATATGCCTAGAAATAACCTATGTTACAGCGTATGACTTAGTGAAGGAAAAGAACACCACAAACAGGAGTGATTAAATTATAAATAAGGAAAATATTTTGATGTAACAGTATTTGACATACGTTTAATATCCTTTATGGTATAAGTAGTATATCTCCTTTTTAGTATAATAATAAGATATTATCTCATTTATAGCATAATAATAAGGTATTAAAAGAACCCCAATGGAAATAAGTCACTTTTGACTTTTTTGTGTTATCCTAGGTTATTTACACACATTTTGCTATGTATGATATTCTATGTAACTGTATTTGTGTATACAGTGGAACCTCGACTTGCGAGCGTGTCCACGTGCGAATTTTTCCAAATACGAGCAGTTGATGGGTCAATTTTTTGCTTCCATACGCGAGCAAAATTTCCACAAGCGAGCAAACCTCAAGGCAGGTTCCTTGACACTGGTGAGGGGCTCTTGCTCTTGATCTCGGGAATTGTATCTCAATTGTTTGTTAGACTATCTTATTGAAACTTGGGCAATATATGATGGAAAGATGCTTCTTAACGTACACCAAAAATGAAAGAAATCTAAGCATAAATAATGGAGTTCACTTCTCAGCAATTAGCTACCCCTTAGTGGTAATTTCGAATGGTTTTTATGGTTGTATTCTCGTTTTTTTGGTCTCATTTGATAGAATGGAAGATATATTACAGAAATAGATATGATTTTGATTGCTTTCACGACAAAAAGTACCTACCTGGAGGTTATTCCGGGGATCAACGCCCCCGCGGCCCGGTCCACAACCAGGCCTCCCGAGAAATGGTCCATTGCTTGGCTGTTTCAGTGTAAATAAATGACGTCACAGTAAATCTTATATTTTGTGTGAATAAAAATTACAAATTATTTATATAATAATAATAATAATAATAATAATAATAATAATGAAAGAAATCTAAGCATAAATAATGGAGTTCACTTCTCGGCAATTAGCCACCCCTTAGCAGTAATTTCATATGATTTTTATGGTTGTATCCTCGTTGGAAACATAAACACATACGCAGTTTAATGTGATCCTTTATTGACAACGTTTCGCCCACACAGTGGGCTTTTTAAAGTCACAAACAGATCACATTAAACTGCATGTGTGTGTGTTTCTATAGTGTCGGTATTTTATACCATTTATTTTCATTGTATCCTCGTTGTTTTGGTCTCATTTGATAGAATGGAAGATATATTACAGAAATAGATATGATTTTGATTCTTTCATGACAAAGTGTGTTGAAATTGAGCTCAACCTAGGAGAAATGGTCCATTGCTTGGCTGTTTCAGAGTAAACAAATGTCCATTCCAATATGCAGTCGTGAATGGGTTGACATATTTATACAATTATTGTTGTAAGGAATAACAATAAATCTTATATTTTTTGTGTAAATAAAAATTACAAATAATTTATATAATAATAATAATAATAATAATAATAATAATAATAATAATGATAATAATAATTATGTATAATAATATGAATAATAACAATACATATAATAATAATAGTATAATACAATAATAATAATAATAATAATAATACAGTGGACCCTCAACATTCGATACTAATCCGTTCCTGAGAGCTATCGAATGTCGAAAATATCGAAAGTCGAATTACAGTAATTTTCCCCGTAAGAAATAATGGAAATCAAATTAATCCGTGCAACAGAAATAACAGTAAAAAAAAAAAAACAGGAACCAAATTTTTGTTTTTAAATTTGTAAAGAGAGAATTGTATAGGACAGGAATACAGAAAATCGAAGATGAATTGGAAAAAGTAATGTAGGATATAAATATGGAGTTGGATGTGTATTGAGAGAAATGATCATATTAGATGCAGCAGACTGGAACTTGATAACTGGCAGTAATGGTACCCTGAACAACGTTCAGAAATGGTGTGAAGTAGCTAACGTTGGATATTGGAGAGGGAGGAGAGGTTATCTCTACCACCATCACTACCACCCTCTACCACCATTGAATTCTATCGTGTTTCTCGCTGCCTCTATCAAAGGGCTGGCACTCGGAACTTTCTTTGGCCCCATGGTGGCTTATTTAGCAGTTGCATTCAATAAACAAGCACAAAAAACAATGGATTATTGCAAAATGTTTCGTATGAATGTGCAGGGTAATGTTCACTCAACTAGAAACAAAGCCAGACTGACTCAGAATGTGTACGTGGGATGGTTTGTGGGCATGGGCAGGTGGACACGTTTGGCACGGCGGACGAAAACCGAGGTGATGAACGAAAACTGGGGCAATATTTCGATGAAAAAAGTCGTCAAAAACTGAATTCGACAAAAACCAGGGCAAACGAAAACTGAAGTTCCACTGTAAAAGAGAAATTTGTACAGTATAATGTACTTTCAACTCTCAGTGAAGAGTCAGATAATTGGATGGGGATATGAAAAACTATGATCACATTTTAAATACTTGTGAATAAGGTTGTAAATATTCAGACATAGTGCTGTTACATTATGGCTAAAAGGATAACAACAAAAAAAATTAAACAGGAAGATAGCACAAAAAACTTTCATGAGCTGATAAAGACATGATCTCATGGAAGATAAAAGTATATGATGAAATTAGAAGATTTCTGATCACCATAAACAAAGCTATAATTGCTAACATTAGGAGAAATATGCTTAAAGAATATACTAGAATTTTTTTTTAATGGATCATATTCCATTGTTCTGCCATTGAAAGGAGCTAATTATTGGTTAGGTTAGGAAATGGCTACAAATTTTATGGTACATTAAATATTGAAAACTGACCACTGTAAGCTTAGCTACAAGAAACCATGGTACAGGTGGGAATTGAACTCTCAGTAAGCGAGTGGTAGAACTCCAGGCCAGTGCGTAAACCACTGGACCAGCTGGCTACATTAAAATTCACCCAAGTAGGGTATATTTATACACCATAGGGAGATTATAAATGGTATATAAATTTACCTAGTTGGATGAATCTTATTGTAGCCAGCTGGCCCAGTGGCTTACATGCTGGCCTGGAGATTTGAGACTCGCTTGCTGTAAATTTAAGCCCTACCTGTTCAGTGGTTTGTTTGCAATCATGTCATCATGATTTCGTGAGTTGTAGCTACAAGAAGTAAAACTTATTAAGTATGTCGTTTCTTTATTAGTTGTTTGTGGTATCAAGGTTGAGAGGAAGAGGGTATAAAACATACTGATTTGGTGTCAGTACCTGAATTACAGAAAATGATATTTGTAAAAATGTTAAATTTTCTTTATTAGGGTGGAGTACAGGTATGAAGTTTTTTAAAACAAATTTAACTATTTTAACTGATTCCGAATTCTCCAAATAAAAGTATTCTAGATTCAAATATAAAGCTAAATAGTATTTTAATTGAAAAAAAATATTACTCTGACCTCAAGTATTTTGTTTAAACAAATGAAAGCTTTTTCTTGTTTGAAAGATCACCTAGTATTACAGTATGTAGCTTAGCTTTTAAACTGAGAATTGAGAACCCACACTCCACACATGCAGGATGATGGCTTTATGGATATGGAAGACTTCTTTGGTGGTAGTTTTGGTGGTAACCACTTTGGCTCCCATGATTCATTCTTTGGGGGTGGCCACTTCCAGCATGCAGACCACATACGGAGACACCGCGAGGCTCATCAGCGAGCACACCAGCAACGGCATTATCAGCAGCATCATGGCCACTTCCAACAGGGAACCCATGCTCAAAGTGGTGCATCTGGTGGGAGGACCTGCAGGACTGTTACCCAGAGGGTTGGCAACATGGTCACTACATATACCACTTGCAGCTAACTATTTAATTTCCTTAAATTAAAACTGTCTTCTTACTACTTGGTATTGTAACCTTGTAACTGTATCATACTTGTCAAGTGTGAGGTAGTGTGGTTAAACTTCATTTCAACATGTCTGCAATAAATTTATCTGTGAATGATTAGCATAGTCATGCCAATCTTACGTGTTAAGCAGTACACATTTGGTACGAAATGCCAAGCTGTTTTGGCAACTCTACAGTTTTGAAGAAAATTTCCAATGTAGCTTCAGATTTACTTCAAACTTGTCATGTTTAACAGTGTCATGCCTGATTCTTCTGCATGATATTACTTCAAACATCTTTTCATAATAGTTCCTGCTTTAATAGTTAGTATTAGTAGAGATAAGAAATAGCTGTGAAGTGAATAACTGTAGAAGAAATAAAGTTAACTAATTTAAAGTAAAAGGGTTAATTGTTAGTACTTGAAAATAAATGTCACAGTTTGAATGGTAAAGAAATAGTGCCTGAATATTAATGACTTTAGATTGTAATATGATTGTTAGGGATATGCAGAAGTTCTTAATGTATGTTGTTATTTATGACTATATCTTAGAGATGTGCAGAGTACAATAAATACATTTGTAATTACCATATTATCATATAGTAGTTGTCTCCCCCATCTTCTAATAACATGTTCATTTTTCCACTATAATCTACCTTGTCCATAATTACTATCGTATTTGCTTTGTCTGTTTAGTAAGGCAAAGTCCAGGATCTTTACATAATTCGTGGTATAACTTAACAAATCTTTGAGGACAATTGTGTTGTAGAGGTCTGAGCTTTGCTCAGACCACAACAACACAATCATTATTTTATACCATGAATTGTGGAAAGATCCTAGACTTCACCTTATGCAACAGACATAGCAAATACGATAGTAACTATGGACAAGGTAGATTATAGTGGAAAAATGAACATGTTATTAGAAGACAGGGGAACTTACGTGCCCCCTAAGGGATGGGGGGCTTTCATTGCTTTTCAAGAGAATAATTTAATATGTCATTGTGCTTGATTTTATAGATCATTCACTTTTAAATAATGTTAGATAAAAGATGAATGTTTTTTCTTGATATTTGGAATTGGGACTGAAAAGTTTTTAGTTTAATACTGGAAGTCTGAATTATGATTTGGGCTTGAATGTAATTTTGTTTAACACTCCAGTAATACCATATAAGAAAGATGTTTTCACCCAAATTTGTTCAGTTCATTTTTTTTTTTTTTTTGACACCCACTTTAAGTGTGGTCATTGACTCTACTTGCCTGAAATACAAATGGAAGGGTAAATATCCCTTTTCCAAGATGGATATACAAATATTTTCTAATTGTAAATGGTAATGAATAAACGTGTAAGTAAGAATGCACTAGTATATAATAGCATGTTTGATGGCTAGGGGAATGGTTTATGGAATGTTACTTTGTAATAACTCTGGGACTAGTCAGTAGCTTAGTCAGGTTAAGATTTAAGACAAATTATTTCGGACTTGAAGTTATTTGTTCCTTTTAGTTTTAAAGCTGATTTATTAGTGATGAAAGTCCAGTTTATTATAAGCTACTAATATATATCTTTCATTATACATATTACTATTGTTTCTTTGTAAAATAATTTTTCTCTTCATTTTCTTAGAAAAGACAAATTCTTGGGTTACTGTAAATTTTGTGTGTACATGTAAGAGATGATAGGAGAATTGCATTTAGCTGATGTAGCTTTCATAAAGACTACATCTGAAATCCTTATTAAATATAAACTAACTTAACCAAAACCGAGAATGGCACAAATAAATTTGCATGGAGACAAAGCCAGTGTTCATTAGTACTGTATATTGTGTTTGAGTCTCTGATTCAGTTCCTCTTTAGTAGACTAAACAATTAGAAGCAGCAGCTTGTGTAGAACAAGACAATTGACCAAAGTCAGTTGCAGGAACAAGCGTCTTCAGGGAAAAGGTGGTTATTGAATTGGGTCACTACTTGTATTGGATTTGAGAATAAAGTTTTGACTAAAGCATAGCTACCTCGAGGATTTTTTGCATACATTACATACAATTTATTTTTTATATAACTTTGTCAAAAAGGGTAACTTGCTGTAGCAAAGGGGTCTCTATTAAAGAGGTTAGACATTTTGTCCTTTTCCTCAGATTGAATTTAAATGCCCCAATTCTCCCTTCTTTGGTGTGAGTGATGGTGAAAGTGTTGAATGATGAAAGTTTTTTTGGGAAATAAGTGATATAAAATACTGACAGAATGGAAATATAAACACATGAGCACTATAATGTGATCCTTTATTGACAATGTTTCACCCACTCAGTGGGCTTTATCAAGTCACAAACAGATCTACCTAGGTGAAACATACGTCACGTGTAGCTTTCTCTACCTGACCCAGCATTCTCACCCTATATATGCTCGCGTATGTTTCGCCCATGTAGATCTGTTTGCGACTTGATAAAGCCCACTGCGTGGGCAAAACATTGTCAATAAAGGATCACATTATACTGCTCAAATGTTTGTTTCCATACGTTTTTTTTTTTTTTGGGGGGGGGGGGGTTGTTTTTTGGGTCACCCTGCCTTGGTGGGAAATGGCCAATGTTTTTAAAGAAAAAAATAAAGGAATTAGCAGTTTAGTGTCAGTTACCATTGTGTTGATTATATTTTTCTTTTTGGCTCTTGCTTGGCTCTTCTGCTCCTAACTTAGGTTAAGAGTCTTGTCATCTATTAGCTCTTTCTTGCATTCTTTAATCCTGAAGAGGGCCTTAGTGTGACATTGATATATGCAGTACTTAAAATTGTTTAGTCTCCATGTAAATTGTGGCTCTAACCATTGTTAATTATATTTGTTTAGAAATCTGAGAGAGTAACTTGGAAACATCTATTGCGTGATAAATATGTGTAAAATTTTATGGTGATGGATTTTTGTTTCCCATGTCTGTGATATATCTTTAGTATCCTTTGTGGAATTTGAATGTTTAAATATACATATTGAAAAAATCATTGTATATATTGAAAATAAAAAATACATATTTTTATATATACATGTCTTTCACTTAATTATCTAATGTCTTAATGAATGTTCTATGATGCATAATGAGGAAATACAGGTAAGTGTTTTCCTTTCAATATAATTGATTTGTGAACTCTCTTGCAGCCTGGTTGATGCTAGTTAATATTACTGAAAGCTACCCTCAATCTTAAAGACCTTTATACCTTACCATTGATATAACTTTGAAGAGTGGAAGTAAATAGTATAAAATACTGACACGATGGAAAAATAAACACACAAGCAGTATAATGTGATCCTCTATTGACAGTGTTTAGCCCAGACAGTGGACTTCATCAAATCACAGGTAAATACTTACGTACCTGGGTGAATGGTACATGAGTATTTATAGGATGGAGTCAGGTGGAGAATGCTGGGTAGGTTGGATCTGAACCTGCATGTGACAATCTTCCAAGTAAGGTGATAGAGGCTAGGACCTTGGGTAGCTTTTAAAAAAAAAAAAAAAAAAGAGATTGGACAAGTATGTATATGAGTAGACCTGCAGTGTTCCTCCATTCTTATGTTCTTATGTGGGATAGCAATGAAGAAGTTTCTTGGCAAGGAGTTCATCTATGTAATAGAAGCCATTGTTTTGGTTGAAGTTGTTGGATATGCAGATAAGTGATAAAAGATAGAGAATCTTTTCCCGATCATAATGACACCAAAAGTTTGAAATTTGATGGAAAACTTACGGAATTATGCTCTCGCAAAGTTAGCGGTCTCGGCGATGTTTACGCATCGGCGATTTTGCCCACTTTGAGCCCCATTTTCGGCCAATTCTCACTGTACTAGTCGACAAAAATCATAATATTTCGCTAGAACTCCATTTTTTCTATCGAATGAGTGCAAGAAACCACCCATTTACCGATTTCAACTATCCAGTTACAGTGGTCAGAAATTAGCAATTTTGCCATTCACGCAAATTTCAAAAGCCAATTTCCAAATGGGGTCCAGAACCTCTTCAAGGGGGGCTCCTTGGCGTGGTGAAGAGGCTCTTTGTCTGAGGAATTAGACCTATCGGTCTTCTTCCTCAGACCGAACCTAATTACCCCCCAATCTCCCCTCCCCTATCCCATCCTCCCCATCCTCCCCTTTTTCCTTTCCTCCTCCTCCTCCCCACTCCTCCCTTTTGCCCTTCCTCTTTTTGTCCTTTGGGATTTCTCCCACAGGCGCGCTAGTTCCTAGGTAGGGGAAAGGACACCGGGGTCCATCCCATTCCGTTGAGGTTTCTTGGCGGTGGCGTAGTTTGCCGTGGAATCTGGATTGCCTAGGGATGTCCCGATCCCTCTCCGGTATCCCGGAGTAGCTTTGGGTGTCTTTTGGGCGACGGGTGTATCTCTGGAAGCCACCTTTCGGATTCCGGGGGTGGTGGCTGAAGGAGGTATGCTTTGTGGCGGATATCCGGCCGCCCTCTCTTTTGTCCACCGAGGTAGCTCGGCAGATGTGAGGTTGCTATCCCAGATTGCTGGTTTACTGGCATGAAGGGTAGGGTATGGCACGGGTTCCATGCTGCATCTGCGCTACTAGCGGTGTCGAGTCCTCTTGGGCGCGGAGGGAGATTTCTGGCCCTTTCATTCCTCCTAGGAACTATCCCTCCCCGGTCCCCCCTTTTTTTTTCTTTTTTTTATTTTTATTTTCTTTTCTTCTTTCTTTTTTTTTCTTAAAAACAAAAAGAAAGAAGTAACCTAACCATGGCAGCCCTAGTCCATGAACCTGGTACCCCCGGGCCCCTTCTTGATACCGCACCCCGTTCTGACCCCGCCTCGTCTTTGGACCACTCTTCAGACATTCCTCATGCCTCTGTACCTATTGCCGGTGCTGTTTCCTCACCCGCTTCAGGTACTGAGGCCTCGACTGACTCCTTCGATTTATCAGACCTTCGCTCTCCTCTGACTATGCTTCCGGCCTCTCCCTCTACGGTGCGGCAATTTTCAAATCGCCGACCCGTTCCACGTCGGACCAACTCTGGTCCCACGCCTAAACGTCAACGACAATTACCTGCTGATGATACTTCTCCACCTTCACCTTCTCGTTCTTCTCAGAAACGATCGACACGTCCTTCACTACCTTTCCACGCTCAGTTTCAGACTGAACAGTGGACTAAATTCTTCACTTTACGACCAACTTCCTCTACTGCCTATCTTTCTGACCATAGTATTGGCAAGGCACTCCTACGCCATGTTGGTAAAGATATTTCTTTTCATGCTCTTAAGAGCGGTACGCGCATCATTACCGTACAGAATGCTACCCAGGCTCGTGAGCTCTCTCGTCTTTCCCATATAGATACTGTTCCTGTCACCCTTGAAAAACATCATTCCCTCAATTCTTGTAGTGGTACCGTTATTCTGCCCCATACCATAGTTCAACAAAATTTCCAGACATGTGGCACCGACATTCTAGAACAGCTGGAACTCCAAGATCTCCCAATCCTCAAGGTAGACACTTACGTTCTTCCTGCCCGTGGGCGGAGACGATACCCTAGCAATGTGGCTCGTTTAACTTTTGACAGCCGAGAACTCCCATCCTCCGTTTATATAGCAGGACATCGGTTACAAGTTCGAAAGGTGATCCCTACACCACAACAGTGTAGAAATTGCTGGCGATTTGGCCATCCAGCGAAATATTGCAGATCTATCGCCGAATGCCCAGTCTGTGGTGCCGATGACCATTCTAATACGTCTTGCAATCGATCTCCCTCTTGCCTTAACTGTCATGAGGCTCACCCTTCGTACTCTCGCCGTTGTCAGGTCTATTTAAACGAGCGGGAAATCCGTTACCTCAAAGAGACAGAAGGTCTCCCTTATGCCATGGCAGTTTCTCATCTCCGCCTCCAAGGGAGACTCCCACGTGTTTCTTATTCCCGTGTTTCAAAACGTCCCCCCACTTCTGGTATCCCATCTTCTACACCCACCTCTGTGGTTACCTCTCCCATAATCACTCCTGTATCTAATCCTTTTGCTGTCCTCGGCTCAGACGTCCCTACTTCAACGCCTCAGTCTAATCTCGCTTCTTCGAGTTCTCTCTTACAAGCCTCAGTATCGACGAGACCTCGTACGACACCTCTTCCCAATCGTCCCTCTACTTCTCAAAAGTCAAAAAAAGGTCCGGTAACACCTCCTACCCATCTTCCACCTCCTCATTTTACCCTCCCTGTCTCTGTCCCTAGTTCTTCCCCTCTCACTGGCTCAGTTACAAGTGCAGAGGTTCACCCTCCTCCTCGTAATGTACCTTCCTCCCCTGTTCCCTCCCAAGTTTCTTCCTCTTCTGCCACCTCCCAGGTTCCTGTCTCTTCTGTCCCCTGCCACGCTTCTCCAGTTCCCTCCACCCTTTCGCCCCCCCCTACCTTGGTACAGTCCAATACAGTTCCAATCTTTACTCATCCTCCCCCTACCATTCCCAATATTGTCTCCCATACGACATCTCTGAATTCCGAAACACTTGAAGCAATCTCTGAATATATTGCAGAGACCAAACCATCAATGGACACTGATCCACCTTCCGCTCTTTCTCTCTCCTCTGCTCCATCTGCGCAACTCCTTTCTTCACAGCGCACCGTTCCTTCGCTGCTTGAACATTTTCCACTGCCTCCGCATGTGGACTTTTCTAACCCTTCTAGTCCGTAGGAACCCTTACCTGCGGATTTCAAGTATCTTTATCATTGCCAATCATGGCCTTTTTACAGTGGAATATACGCGGCCTCAGGGGTAATCGGGGTGAGCTTCAGATGTTACTCTCCCAGTTTGCCCCTGTTGGTGTTTGCTTACAGGAACCAAAATTACACTCTGCTGTTATTTCTCACATCTCAGGCTATAATTTATTGTATTCTTCAGATCCTTTTCCTGATGGGACCTTTAATGAAAGTGCCCTTCTTCTCCGCACTGATATTCCGTACCATCAGCTATTTGTTCATACTTCGCTGCATTACACAGCAGCCCGTATCCACTTACATAGGTGGTATACGCTCTGTTCTTTATATCTCTCTCCTTCTCGGGCATTATCTATTCCGGATTTTGCCTTCCTTGTTTCGTCATTACCGCCACCGATTCTGTTACTTGGTGATTTTAATGCCCACCATTTCCTCTGGGGAGGGTCTCACTGTGATTCCCGTGGAATTCAGTTAGAGGCTTTTCTTGCCACCCACCCCCTCCATGTTTTAAATACAGGTACTCACACCCATTTTGATCCTCGGACTCATACTCTCTCTTGCATCGATCTCTCAGTTTGCTCTTCCTCCGCCGCATTAGACTTTACTTGGTCTGTTCTCCCGGACTTACATGACAGTGATCATTTCCCAATCATTCTTACTTCCCCTTCATATTCGCCACCTCTTCGCACCCCACGCTGGCAATTTAATCGGGCAAATTGGAACCTTTACTCACACCTGACTGTTTTTAAAGAGGTTCCTTCTTCGTCCTCCATCGATGAGCTTTTACACCTCTTCTCGTCCTCCGTTTTCACCGCAGCTTCTCATTCTATACCCCAAACTTCGGGCAGGCATTCTCAGAAATGCGTGCCTTGGTGGTCTCCTGCTTGTGCTCGTGCAGTACGTTTGAAACGCGCTGCATGGGGCAGGTACCGGTACAATAGAACCACAGAGCGACTCCTTGATTTTAAACAGAAGCGTGCGATCGCTCGCCGTGTCATCCGTGACGCTAAACGCACTTGCTGGCGAGATTATGTCTCCACCATCACCTCTGCTTCCTCTATGAGTGCAGTCTGGAAAAAAGTACGAAAACTGAGTGGTAAATATTCTCCTGACCCGGCTCCTGTTCTGCGGGTTGCCGGTGTTGATATAGCAAACCCACTAGATGTTGCCAATGAAATTGGCAATCATCTGGTCCGTATTTCTCAGGGACTCCATCTATGCCCCTCATTTCTTTCCTCAAAGTCTGCCAGAGAGTTAGCACCCTTGGACTTTTCTTCTCTCAGAGAAGAACAGTATAATGTGCCTTTTACACTTCAAGAACTGGAGGCAACACTCTCAGCTTGTCGATCATCGGCAGCTGGGCCCGACGACATTCATATTCGTATGCTACAACATTTACATCAGTCAGCCCTTGCAGTCCTATTACGCCTTTACAATCTTATTTGGTCACAAGGAGTTCTTCCACAGCTGTGGAAATCCGCCATTGTTCTCCCTTTCCGCAAACCAGGCACTACGGGACATGAAACCTCCCACTATCGTCCCATTGCTCTTACCAGTGCAGTTTGCAAAGTAATGGAACGTCTAGTAAATAGACGTTTAGTGTGGTATTTAGAGACACACAACAGTCTCTCCACTCGTCAATATGGCTTTCGTAAGGGACGTTCTACCATAGACCCCTTACTGCGCTTGGATACGTATGTTCGTAATGCCTTTGCGAATAACCACTCAGTTATTGCCATATTTTTTGACCTTGAGAAGGCATATGACACAACTTGGAGGTATAATATTTTAGCCCAAGCCCACTCCTTAGGCCTTCGAGGCAATCTACCATCCTTCCTTAAGAACTTTTTAACTGACAGGCATTTCCGTGTTCGGGTTAATAATGTGCTCTCCCCGGACTTTATCCAAGCTGAAGGTGTCCCCCAGGGATGTGTTCTGAGCACAACACTTTTTCTCCTTGCTATTAATGATTTGGCCTCTAGTCTTCCATCAAATATTTGGTCATCACTCTATGTTGATGACTTCGCTATTGCCTGTGCAGGCGCTGACTGTCACCTCCTTACAGTTTCTCTCCAGCATGCAGTCGACCGTGTTTCCAATTGGGCCACCACACATGGGTTTAAATTTTCCAGCACTAAAACCCACCAAATCACTTTCACTAGACGCTCTGTCATCTCTGATCATCCTTTGTACCTCTATGGCTCACGTATCCCTGAACGTGATACAGTCAAGTTTCTGGGCCTCCTCTTTGATCGTAGGTTATCCTGGAAACCTCACATTACCTCTCTGAAGGCAACTTGTCACAGCCGGCTGAACCTTCTTAAAACCCTTGCTCATCTTTCGTGGGGAGCTGATCGTCGAACCCTCCTTCACCTACATTCCACCCTTATTTTATCGAAACTTGATTATGGTGACCAGATCTATTCAGCGGCATCTCCTGCTACTCTCTCTAGCCTTAACCCCATTCATCACCAAGGATTACGTTTATGCCTTGGTGCTTTTCGCTCTTCCCCTGTCGAAAGCCTCTATGCAGAAGCGAACGTTCCATCCTTATCCGATCGCCGTGATGCCCATTGCCTGCGCTACTATGTACGCTCTCATGATCTCCGCAATCCTTCCATTTATAGAATGGTCACTGATATTAGTAGACATTCTTTATTTGTTCGCCGCCCCTGCTTACTCCGTCCCTTCTCTCTTCGCCTTCATTCGCTCTTGTCTTCTCTTCAACTACCACCTTTCTATGTACATGTAGCATCTCACTTTTCCCTACCCCCCTGGGAAGTTCCAGCTGTTCGAGTCTGTTCTTTCTCCCTCCCTTGCTCGAAAGCCCAACTGTCTACGGTCGCTTCCCGCTCTCTTTTTCTTGACCACTTTCACTCTCATTCTCATGCCATTGCTGTGTACACAGATGGCTCTAAGTCTTCTGACGGCGTAGGATTCGCAGCAGTGTTTCCGGACAGCGTCGTACAAGGGCATTTACTATCTTCAGCTAGTATTTTTACTGCTGAATTATATGCCATCCTTACAGCACTTATCCGTATTGCATCTATGCCTGTGTCATCATTTGTGGTTGTCTCAGACTCCCTTAGTGCTTTACAGGCTATACAAAAATTTGATACACCTCACCCCTTAGTCCTCCGTATCCAACTTTGGCTACGCCGCATCTTTACTAAGCATAAAGATATTGTTTTTTGTTGGGTCCCTGGTCATGTTGACGTACAGGGCAATGAACAGGCAGACACTGCTGCGCGGTCAGCAGTACATGACCTACCAGTTTCTTATAGAGGTATTCCATGTACGGACTATTTTGCTGTAATATCTTCCCACCTTCACACCCGTTGGCAACAACGTTGGTCTACTATGCTCGGCAACAAACTTCAGTCTATTAAACCGAGTATAGGTTACTGGCCGTCTTCTTATCACCAGTGTCGAGGTTGGGAGACTACTCTCTCCCGTCTTCGCATTGGCCATACTCGTCTTACTCATGGATATCTCATGGAGAGGCGTCTTGCTCCTCTCTGTGAGAATTGCCAAGCTCCATTATCAGTCAGCCACATTCTGTTGGACTGCCCACTTTATCAACGAGCACGCAGAATTTACCTCTGTCGTCGTCTTCGCCCCGCTGCTCTCTCTTTACCTTCCCTTCTCGCTGATGGACCCACCTTTCATCCGGACTCTCTCATTGACTTTTTGACAACGACTGACTTACTTCACAAATTCTGATACTTTCAGCCCTTTCTACTTGTATCTCTTGCTACCCTCTACCCCCGTACTATCCCCTGCCCCGCTGTTTTCTGTAACCTGCTGATCATCCCCCCTCCCTTCTGCCATCCAATTCCCTTGCTTCCTTCCCTACCCTGCAGCGCTGTATAGCCCTTGTGGCTTAGCGCTTCTTTTTGATTATAATAATAATAATTTACTCATCGGCGAATTCACCCACTTTGAGCCCTATTTTCGGCCAATTCCACTGTACTAGTCGACAAAAAACATGAATATTTTGCTAGAACTCCATTTTTTCTATCGAATGAGTGCAAGAAACCACCCATTTACCAATTTCAACTATCCATACAGTGGTCAGAATTTAGCAATTTTGCCAATTTCACACAAATTTCAAAAGATGCCAATTTCCGAATAGGGTCCAGAATAAACAAGAAAGACATTCCTGGCACTAAAATGACATTTCCTCTGTTCATTAGTCACGTCTCCAGGCCCCTCTTATATTCTTTTGCTTTCCACTTTGAATTTTTATTCTCACAAAAAATAGAAGATTTACTGTTATGCAGACTACTGCATTAGTGTAAAAAATGGTATAAATAATATTGGTGCACTTGTGGAAAAATATTAGACTCACCAGTTGACGTGTATTGGACGCTTGGCATGATTTGTTTACTTTTGAACTTTGGTAAAAATCGAACATTTCTGCTACTTTGAGCTCAATTTCAAGGTACTTTTCATTGTAAAACCAGTCAAAATCATCTCAATTTCTGTAATATGTCTTCCATTCTATAAAATGAGACCAAGAAAACTAGAATACAACAATAAATACCATACGAAAATACAGTGCAAAGTCGCTGTTTTATTCCAAAAAAATGGTCAAAGTTTTTTTTTTTCTCATTATGCACTGTGTGCTGCAGGATTTTTTTTATACTGTGCACACTGACCACATAGACCCATTCTTTCATATGTAGGCCTACCAGCTTTCTCCCACTAGATTTGAGGGCGCTATAGTTTAGGCGTACTAGTACTCTGCTTTATTGTCCAACGAATCCGTTTGAAACCGGTCAAGGGTTCGGACCAGTAGCCTCAAATTCCAGACACACATACAACAAACTTCCAAGAAAATCTCACAGTAGGCATACTATCAAAGATACGGTACTATGTTTCACAATCAGCTCTCCTTACACTGTATCACTCACACATCTACCCTTATCTCACATATGGAATTTGTGCATGGGGGTCAACAACATCAAATCACCTAAGGCCACTAATAACCCAGCAAAAGACTGCAATCAGAATAATGATAAATTCCCACTCATGACAGCATACTCCACCTCTATTCAAAAGTCTAAATTTACTCACCATGAAGAACATCCACACTTATTCATGTGCCTACTACATACATAGAACAATACACGCAAACATAAACCCTCCACTCAAACTTCTTCTCACCAACCTTAACAGGACACACGACCATAACACAAGACACAGATCTCTTTTTGATGTACCCCATGTCCATATCACACTGTGTAAAAACTCTATGCACATAAAGGGCCCCAAAATCTGGAAGTCATTACCAGTAAATACTGAAGTAACCCAGTCTGAACATCAGGTTTTTTTTTTTTTTCTTTTTTTTTTACCACAGGGTTTGACAAGGTTAGGTAAAGGATCCCTAGCTTTATTGACAAGCTATTTACAGGTTAAGGATTCCTAACTTTATTGGCAGGCTAAGAGCTGTTACCTACATCAGCTCATTTGAAAGCATTTTTTATTGTTATGAGACATACAAGTAGGGAACAGGATGAAGTTGGAGCCATCTGTGGGCCGGCATTTTCGTTTGATTAACTGACTTTATCTCGTTGACATTATGCTGTACGAATGTGTTCCATACTCGAGTCATCCTGGGTATATATGATCTCAGATGGAGTGATGTTCTGGAGAAGGGTACAACCAGAGTGAAGTTGCTGCTTTCTGCCCGTCTTGTGGCATAAAAGCTTGTTTCACGCTGTCCTTGAAGTGGATCCAAGTGTGGTACTTTGACAATATTGGCCTTGTACATAATAGTAAGGCCACCCACATCCCTCCTGTGTTAAAGGCTCTGCTGAAATGACAGATCTATCCAGGATGGGTCCAGGCAAAGATGAGACGGCTTGCTCTGTTCTCTACTTTGTCAAGCAGTCACAGATGAGAGGGGGGGGGGGCAGGCAAACCAAGAAAGTGGAGCATACTCAAGGTGTGAGCATACTTTTGCCTCGTACAGAATCTTGCAACCCCTACTGTCAAGCAGATGCGAGATACGGCGAAGTGCTGTAAGCTTCCTGGCTGCCATTTGCACCGTTATGTGTGCCGTGAAGGTTCTCTGTACATTTTCTAGGTCAGCAATTTCATCTGCCTTGAAAGGTGCTGTTAGTGTGCAGCAATATTCCAGCCTAGATAGAACAAGTGACCTGAAGTGTCATCATGGGCTTGGCATCCCTAGTTTTGAAGGTTCTCATTATCCATCCCGTCATTTTTCTAGCAGATGCGATTGATACAATGTTATGGTCCTTGAAAGTGAAATCCTCCGACATGATCACTCCCAAGTCTTTGACGTTAGTTTTTCGCTCTATTTTGTGGCTGGAATTTGTTTTATACTCTGATGAAGGTTTAATTTCCTCATGTTTACCACATCGGAGTAATTGAAATTTCTCATCGTTGAACTTCATATTGTTTTTTCTGCAGCCCATTGAAAGATTTGGTTGATGTCTGCCTGGAGCCTTGCAGTGTCTGCAATGGAAGACACTGTCATGCAGATTTGGGTGTCATCTACAAAGGAAGACACGGTGCTGTGGCTGACATCCTTGTCTCTGTCAGATATGAGGATGAGAAGATGGGAGCGAGTACTGTGCCTTGCGGAACAGAGCTTTTCACCGTAGCCGCCTCAGACTTTACTCTGTTGACTACTACTCTTTGTGTTCTGTTTGTGAGGGAACTATAGATCCATCTACCAACTTTTCCTGTTATTCCTTTAGCACGCATTTTGTGCGCTATTACGCCATGGTCACACTTGTCGAAGGCTTTTGCAAAGTCTGTATATTACAGTTGCATTCTTTGTCTTCTAGTGCATCTAGGACCTAGTCAGACAGGAGCGACCTGCTCTAAACCTATGTTGCCCTGGGTTGTGTAACTGATGGGTATCTAGATGGGTGGCAATCTTGCTTCTTAGGACCCTTTCAAAGATTTTTATGATACGGGATGTTAGTACTATTGGTCTGTAGTTCTTTGCTATTGCTTTACTGCCCCCTTTGTGGAGTGGGGCTATGTCTGTTGTTTTAATAACTGTGGGACAACCCCAGTGTTCATGCTCCCTCTCCATAGGATGGTAAAGGCTTGTGATAGGGGCTTCTTGCAGTTCTTGATGAACACGGAGTTCCACGAGTCTGGCCCTGGGGCAGAGTGCATGGGCATGCCAGTTATCGCCTGTTTGAAGTCATTTGGCGTCAGGATAACATCAGATAGGCTTGTGTTTACCAAATTCTGTGGCTCTCTCATAAAAAATTCATTTAGATCTTCGACTCTCAGTCTGGTTAGCGGCTTGCTAAAAACTGAGTCATACTGGGATTTGAGTAGCTCACTCATTTCCTTGCTGTCATCTGTGTAGGACCCATCTTGTTTAAGTAGGGGCCCAATACTGGACGTTGTTCTCGACTTTGATTTGGCATAAGAAAAGAAATACTTTGGGTTTCTTTCGATTTCATTTACGGCTTTTAGTTCTTCCCGCGATTCCTGACTCCTATAAGAGTCCTTTAGCTTTAGTTCGATGTTTGCTATTTCTCTGACCAGTGTCTCCTTACTCATTTCAGATATATTGGCCTCTTTTAGCCGCTCTGTTATTCTTTTCCGTCGCCTGTAAGAGGAGCGCCTGTCTCTCTTTATTTTACAACTACTACTACTATTTTCTTAAAGGAATATGCCTTCAGCATACATCGAGTGCCACAGAGTTAATCTGTTCTAGGCATAAGTTGGGGTGAACATATATTAGCAAACTTCTATGTAAAAACAAAAACTAGAAAAAAAAAAATATAACTATAACAGTTGGGGCCATATACAGAATGCCTCATACTAATATCCCAGCTTTTAGTGATAAACTAAAAACACTGATTATAGATACACAAATGAATTATCGCCACCTACTACTAACAGGAGACTTCAACATCAACCTTGGCCTAACATGACCAACCTGTTACTGACTTCGTTAACAATATGATCAATACACTACTCATACCAGCAATTACAAAAAACCAACAAGACTGAGACGAGTGTGACCATAATTGACCATATATGGACAAACATACTAGCCCCCACCTTAAAGCGGGGATAATCATGGACAACACTACTGACCACTACCCAACTTTCCTTCTCACAAACATTTGTAAACAACCAATGAAATATAATAAGTTCTCATTTTGACTCCATGATTCGTCAATAAGAAACTTCACTGCATAACTCACCTCATTTGACTGGCCTACAGAATTTTTCAATGCCGTTGATATCAATGAATGGGTAGACATATTTCTAATCAAAATACATAGACTATGTAACAAACATTGTCCCATAAAAACTAAACAGATCACCAATAAAAGATTAAGATGCCCATGGCTTACCAACAACTTTCTAAGATCAGTTGATACGAAACATCAATATGAAAAATAATATAAGGAGCGTAATAACTAATAACATGTTAGTCCTCGCCAATTTAATCAGAAAATCTAAGCAACTATATTATTCTAAACGTTTATGCCTTGGTGCTTTTCGCTCTTCCCCTGTCGAAAGCCTCTATGCAGAAGCGAACGTTCCATCCTTATCCGATCGCCGTGATGCCCATTGCCTGCGCTACTATGTACGCTCTCATGATCTCCGCAATCCTTCCATTTATAGAATGGTCACTGATATTAGTAGACATTCTTTATTTGTTCGCCGCCCCTGCTTACTCCGTCCCTTCTCTCTTCGCCTTCATTCGCTCTTGTCTTCTCTTCAACTACCACCTTTCTATGTACATGTAGCATCTCACTTTTCCCTACCCCCCTGGGAAGTTCCAGCTGTTCGAGTCTGTTCTTTCTCCCTCCCTTGCTCGAAAGCCCAACTGCCTACGGTGGCTTCCCGCTCTCTTTTTCTTGATCACTTCCACTCCCATTCTCATGCCACCGCTGTGTACACAGATGGCTCTAAGTCTTCAGACGGCGTCGGATTCGCAGCAGTGTTTCCGGACAGCGTCGTACGAGGGCATTTACTATCTTCAGCTAGCATTTTTACTGCTGAACTGTATGCCATTCTTGCAGCACTTATTCGTATCGCATCTATGCCTGTGTCATCATTTGTAGTAGTCTCAGACTCCCTTAGTGCTCTACAGGCTATACGAAAATTTGATACATCTCATCCCCTAGTTCTCCGTATCCAACTTTGGCTACGCCGTATCTCTACCAAACATAAAGATATTGTTTTTTGTTGGGTCCCTGGTCATGTCGACGTACAGGGCAATGAACAGGCAGACACTGCTGCGCGGTCAGCAGTATATGACCTACCAATTTCCTATCGAGGTGTTCCATTTCTGGACTATTTTGCTGCAATAGCTACCCACCTTCGCACCCGTTGGCAACAACGTTGGTCAACTCTGCTCGGTAACAAACTTCATTCTATTAAACCGAGCATAGGTTACTGGCCGTCTTCTTGTCATCAGTGCCGAAGTTGGGAGACCACTCTCTCCCGCCTTCGCATTGGCCACACTCGTCTTACTCATGGGTATCTCATGGAGAGGCACCCTGTTCCTCTCTGTGAGCAGTGTCAAGTTCCAGTATCGATTAGCCACATTCTGTTAGACTGCCCTCTCTATCAACGAGCACGCAGAATTTACCTCCAACGTCGTCTTCGTTCTACTACTCTCTCTTTACCTTCCCTTCTTGCTGATGGACCCTCCTTTAATCCTGACTCTCTCATTGACTTCTTGACAACGACTGATTTACTCCACAAACTCTGATGATACTTTTCGCACTCCCCTCAGCCCTTTCTAGTTCAGTCTCTTGCTGCCCTTTACCCTTTCACCATCCACTGCCCCGCTGTTATCCGTAACCTATTACTCATCCATCTCCCTTTTGCCACCTGATGCCCTCGCTTCCTTCCTGCCCTGCAGCGCTGTATAGTCCTTGTGGCTTAGCGCTTCTTTTTGATTATAATAATAATGTGTACACAGATGGCTCTAAGTCTTCTGACGGCGTAGGATTCGCAGCAGTGTTTCCGGACAGCATCGTACAAGGGCATTTACTATCTTCAGCTAGTATTTTTACTGCTGAATTATATGCCATCCTTACAGCACTTACCCGTATTGCATCTATGCCTGTGTCATCATTTGTGGTTGTCTCAGACTCCCTTAGTGCTTTACAGGCTATACAAAAATTTGATACACCTCACCCCTTAGTCCTCCGTATCCAACTTTGGCTACGCCGCATCTTTACTAAGCATAAAGATATTGTTTTTTGTTGGGTCCCTGGTCATGTTGACGTACAGGGCAATGAACAGGCAGACACTGCTGCGCGGTCAGCAGTACATGACCTACCAGTTTCTTATAGAGGTATTCCATGTACGGACTATTTTGCTGTAATATCTTCCCACCTTCACACCCGTTGGCAACAACGTTGGTCTACTATGCTTGGCAACAAACTTCAGTCTATTAAACCGAGTATAGGTTACTGGCCGTCTTCTTATCACCAGTGTCGAGGTTGGGAGACTACTCTCTCCCGTCTTCGCATTGGCCATACTCGTCTTACTCATGGATATCTCATGGAGAGGCGTCTTGCTCCTCTCTGTGAGAATTGCCAAGCTCCATTATCAGTCAGCCACATTCTGTTGGACTGCCCACTTTATCAACGAGCACGCAGAATTTACCTCTGTCGTCGTCTTCGCCCCGCTGCTCTCTCTTTACCTTCCCTTCTCGCTGATGGACCCACCTTTCATCCGGACTCTCTCATTGACTTTTTGACAACGACTGACTGACTTCACAAATTCTGATACTTTCAGCCCTTTCTACTTGAATCTCTTGCTACCCTCTACCCCCGTACTATCCCCTGCCCCGCTGTTTTCTGTAACCTGCTGATCATTCCCCCTCCCTTCTGCCATCCAATTCCCTTGCTTCCTTCCCTACCCTGCAGCGCTGTATAGCCCTTGTGGCTTAGCGCTTCTTTTTGATTATAATAATAATATATTATTCTAATAGATTCACTGAAACGAGAGGAGACAAGACCTGGAAAAGCACACACAGATCCTGTGCACCACAAACACAACAAAACTAGTAATATTGTACTAATTAAACCAAATGAACCGAAACTCCAGCCTATTGATACAGCTAGCAAGATAAATGGAAACTTCTTAACATTCATCTACCTCACGAACAGAGCCCACTGAGGTTATTATTATTAACACTAAAAAAACAAATAGGAAATATAGCTCAAGTACCACCACTACTGTACAAACGAGCGGCTCCTTTCACCCACCATTACATTACACTTTAACAAACTTCTAGAAACCAACACTTTCCAGGCATCACTCACAACATCAAGGATTACACCAATACACAAAGGTGGTGACCCAACAGGTAATGTTATTCAGGTATACACAAATCCAGTTACATAGATTATCATAGTAGCATACATGGTGGCCTGGTGGCTAAAGCTTCCGCTTCACACGGCGAGGGTCTGGGTTCGATTCCCAGCCAGGGTAGAAACATTGGGCGTGTTTCTTTACACAGGTTGTCTATGTTCACCTATCAGTAAAGTAATTACCTGGGTATTAGTGGACTGGTGTGGGTCGCATCCTGGGACAAAACTGACCTAATTTGCGGGAAATGCCCAGTATAACAAGGGGCTTTCTGTATAGTGTATGTTGTTGATGTTTTTGTTGGATTATTATTGGTCTTCTTTTTTATATTTTATTGAAAAACACATTACATGGTACACAATTATGCTCAACACAGTTCCAAAGACGTGAACAAATATAAAAGATAACATACACCAAACCCCAGGTTACACCCCCCTCCCCCCCCCCCCAAAAAAAAAAAAAAAAGATGCAATTGTGAACACTCACCACAATGTCTGATGGATACTCCTCCTCCCCCTTCCCCACCTAAATACTTCTAGATCTTAACAATTCTAGATAAAATAAAACAGCCCACACCCAGTTGGCTGCCATTATACCTATGCTTGTAGAAACACACACAAAATGAAAACACACCACATGGTCCATTTGTGTAACATAATGAATACTGGTGAATATAAGAAAAGTTTCTTACAGAAACCACCTAAAGTAACAATGGCCGAGTATGTGCACACCAAAGGCCCACCCATCACAGGTTGATGCTGCAAACACCAGGAAGGGCTCGCAAGCCCCCAAGAAAACTAGTAAGTACCTTCACCCATCATACCGGCTCACCTTAAGGCACACAGGCACCTGTGGCCGCCACACACATTCAGTCATGACCACTCACGCCAATGACATATCCAATCACTCACGCTGTTCTTGTTGCTTGTTATTGCGCGTGTGATCATTACACACACCACCGTGAAGCCACGTATATACAATTATATTAGCTCCCAAAATGGTCCCAGCACACATCCTATTACCTGGAGAGAGAGTTCCGGGGGTCAACGCCCCCGCGGCCCGGTCTGTGACCAGGCCTCCTGGTGGATCAGAGCCTGATCAACCAGGCTGTTACTGTTGGCTGCACGCAAACCAACGTACGAGCCACAGCCCGGCTGGTCATCCCCCCCCCCTCCAACGCCCACCCTCACCAGCAGGCAAGCCCGACTGCATCCATCCCCTGAGCAATGTCTCGCTCCTACAAATTGAGCAGAGTGCTCACCGTTAATTCGCGGTAACCCACAGAAAATAACTCCCCTCACCTATGCCCATATATACTCCTATTTCTGCACAATGTCCAATACATCGTCGCTGCCAATACACGCTTGTGCACCTCCCACGCTTCTGACCCCCCATATGCTCCAGGCTACGTATACGTAATCTACCATCACGGGGCCAGTGCATGTGGAAAATATTTAATTTTCTGAAGTTATAGGGCCTAATAGGTGTTTAATGTGTTGATGTTGGTCAAAAAATGTATTTGAAAATGGAAGAGAACCAATAGGGAACCTCTGCGCCTGTGCCGATGGGCAGAGGGGAGGCCGAGACAGGGGCATCAGGAGTCTCGTTGGGGATATATGCCTGGGAGAGTGTGCTAGTTAACATGGTCCTACAGTTAAGTAACCTTTCTAGTTATAGCAAACTGATACTGGCCAGTTAGGTATGTTATAATATGATAGGTTGTGGGTGATCCAGCTACATCAAGTGACCACCAGAGAAAATCTGGTAAGCAGTAGTCTCGTTATGTTCACGTGTTACTCCATCCCACTTTTTCCTTCAGTCAATAATATAATCCATACAGTCCACAACTAATTAATAGCGCCGTATTTGTGGATGCTATCCACTTCTATCCCCTCAAGGAAGGTTCCTTGATGTTGGTGAGGGGCTCTTGATTTAGGGAATTGGATCTGTGCTCCAGTTCCCCGAATTAAGCCTGAATGCCTTCCACATCCCCCCCCCCCCAGGCGCTGTATAATCCTCCGGGTTTAGCGCTTCCCCCTTGATTATAATAATAATAATATCCACTTCTATACTGGTCTAGGATAGATGTGGATAAGATTTGTGAGATCGAAGGAGCCACCTGCGGCGACCAGTGGTGCTTAAGTTTTCTCACACGTCTACACGGGGTAACTACTATAAACAATATATGGTTGTCACCTCTCATAAGATACCAGATATACTAAGCAAATTTCCTAAATTTGCTTGTAACAGATAATTGAACTATAGGTATGTAGATATAAATCCATATGTATTCATGTTAACCCCTTGGGGCCTAGTTCCTTGGCCTTTTGTGTATCCATATGCTCTTGCGCTACCGTCCACAGGATGGATATGGGGTGCACAATAAACTAGCCACTTCGGTGGCAAAATCTAATGAGATTACTTGTAGGAATGTAATGTTGAGGTACATGCAAGTGATTTAATTTCCACATATGCCCGATGGTCCTTCCTCAACCGGATATAATGAGTGAAAATTACTTAATTGAATTAATTACTTAATAATTAAGTGACAGATTGAAGGAAGTGGGTATAGGGTACACAAATTTAATCGATTGTGTGGTGGATGATAATTAGCCCAATTAATTGCTAGCACATGTGCCTCGTTGTGCTCCCGGTTTTCTGGTGTTTTCACGGTCGCTCTTACGTGCTAGAACTTTAATTTGTGTCATCAATCCTATACGATACATCCCTCTAGCGCCTGGAACCAATCTTGGGCGGAAAACATTATATACTGAGTCAAAAAAGGAGAATTAGTGTGCATTACCTAGCAGAGTTTACTGCCAGAGGGGAATCATAGGCCTGTTTCCCGTGTGAAAAAAATAATATTTGAACTTTGTGTCAGAGGAAAGAAAGTCTCCCTGAAAGCATTGAGTATACATAGTGTATAGTGTATACTACAGTGGCTCCCTAGTATATTGATGATAAAGGCTAAAGTGTCATTTGAAAACTTACCACAGGTCAGCTGTTTTTAATAATCTTCCTGGCCTGCTAGTGTACTCGCATATAATCTAGTGATACCAGTAAATAGCAGAATACAGTGTTGTAGTAGCAACTAACCAGTATTATAATGGTACTTAGTGGAGTGGAGTGACTTTCATTAGTTTCTTTTTCTTGAAATACGAGACGTTACTGTGAATTTTAGAGGTAGTAGGTTGGTAGACAGCAACCACCCAGGGAAGTACTACCGTCCTGCCAGATGACTGTGAAACAAAAACCTGTAACTGTTTTGCATGATGGTAGGATTGCTGGTTTCTTTTTCTGTCTCATAAACACGCTAAGATAACAGGGATATCTTGCTACTCCTACTTACACTTTGGTCACACTTCACAGACACGCACATGCATATATATATATACATACATCTAGGTTTTTCTCCTTTTTCTAAATAGCTCTTGTTCTTTTTTATTTCTTCTATTGTCCATGGGGAAGTGGAAAAGAATCTTTCCTCCGTAAGCCATGCGTGTCGTATGAGGCGACTAAAATGCCGGGAGCAATGGGCTAGTAACCCCTTCTCCTGTATACAATTACTAAAAAAGAGAAGAAGAAAAACTTTATAAAACTGGGTTGCTTAAATGTGCGTGGATGTAGTGCGGATGACAAGAAACAGATGATTGCTGATGTTATGAATGAAAAGAAGTTGGATGTCCTGGCCCTAAGCGAAACAAAGCTGAAGGGGGTAGGAGAGTTTCAGTGGGGGGAAATAAATGGGATTAAATCTGGAGTATCTGAGAGAGTTAGAGCAAAGGAAGGGGTAGCAGTAATGTTAAATGATCAGTTATGGAAGGAGAAAAGAGAATATGAATGTGTAAATTCAAGAATTATGTGGATTAAAGTAAAGGTTGGATGCGAGAAGTGGGTCATAATAAGCGTGTATGCACCTGGAGAAGAGAGGAATGCAGAGGAGAGAGAGATTTTGGGAGATGTTAAGTGAATGTATAGGAGCCTTTGAACCAAGTGAGAGAGTAATTGTGGTAGGGGACTTGAATGCTAAAGTAGGAGAAACTTTTAGAGAGGGTGTGGTAGGTAAGTTTGGGGTGCCAGGTGTAAATGATAATGGGAGCCCTTTGATTGAACTTTGTATAGAAAGGGGTTTAGTTATAGGTAATACATATTTTAAGAAAAAGAGGATAAATAAGTATACACGATATGATGTAGGGCGAAATGACAGTAGTTTGTTGGAAGGAAGTTAGTGGAAGGAAGGCGGGGTAGGGGTCGGCCTAGGAAGGGTTGGAGGGAGGGGGTAAAGGAGGTTTTGTGTGCGAGGGGCTTGGACTTCCAGCAGGCATGCGTGAGCGTGTTTCATAGGAGTGAATGGAGACAAATGGTTTTTAATACTTGACGTGCTGTTGGAGTGTGAGCAAAGTAACATTTATGAAGGGATTCAGGGAAACCGGCAGGCCGGACTTGAGTTC